>NC_072021.1:14423683-14726183 GCF_027791375.1 Indicator indicator | reverse complement strand
GGAACTCTCTGTAAAATCTGCAAAGCTTTAATATTTTCATGTTGTGACTGACACTTCAGCCGGGGTGTCTGCAAAGAAGCCCAGACATAGATAAGGACACCAGACTCTCTGCTTCATGTCATATTGAACACGATGGGTTTATATTTTTTTTTCTTTTCCACTGTATTTGTATTGCAAACCCAATACACCCACTCTCAGCCTCTCTCTGTCTGCTATACTCAAGCTATTCATAGTATAGATTATGTGTACCCTAGTGAGCAGGTGTAACAGCAAAGTCCTTGGCTGAAGGTACTATTTTAGCTGCCTTTTGACCAGCATCTTCAGCTGTTGATCCCTCAGAAGGACCTCTTGGCCTGAAGTTGTCACTTCCAACACATGAGGAGACATTGCTCTCGATGCCTGGGTTTTGTTGCAGTTTTTCATTTCACTTTACAAGACCATGGTCATTTAGAACAGAAGACATTAAAGCAAACTATGGCTTTTTCTCCACTTGTTCCCTAGTCTTTAACTGCTGAAGTACCAGCTAGATCATTAAATTACACTTAAATAGCCTTAAATCAAGGGGAGAGGAGAACTGGATTTCAGATTTCGATTCACTAGCCAATGACATAATAGAACTAAAGCCCGGTATAAACACAATGGATTTCAGTAGAGTTCCCTCAGATATACAGAATTAAAGCCAAAAGTTTAATCTGACTTTAAAATACCATTTCAAGAGACGCATCAAAGCAGCAACTGGATGTTTACTACCAACACTTGATCACATTTTGGCCATGCAATGTCATTAGTGTTGGTGGGAGTGCTCAGGTGCGATTTCTCTCACTGTTTCCAAGTAAGCAAAGTGGGGACAATGATCCTATTAATGAAAACTGGAATGGTGTTTACCACGCTGGCAGAGAGAGTCCTGTGTTTATACAGTAGAATGGAAATTAATTAATGGAAAAACATGGTTTAGAATGTGCCGTTCTAAAACTAACAAGAAGAGAATGAGCCAATAATTATCTTTTTCACGAAGGCAGCTATTTTGCTAACTGCAGTGTATATGCAAGGCATGAGTAAGCCTGTAGTTCTCTTGACAGAAAGACACCAATCAAATCATGCAACATTGTTCTTCTGCTGTCATGTTCAATACATTAAAATATGCTGAGCAGGCATCAGCAGAAAGGCAGTAGGACTTGAAAATACGCATCGTGCCATCAAGAGAAAACATTGCAAGTTAGTTAGTCATTAATGCAAGAGAGAGCAATATCTTTATTACTGGAGATGGAGAAGAGCTTCAGGGCTGAGAAGCTGTACCAAAACACATATATTCCTATAGTTTAAGGAACATTTTTAGTGGGATTTTAATTCCAAACTTGGACATGGTTGGGACAAAAGACTACAAGCTTTATTCACAATTTATCTGTTCATTAGTAAGTCAAATTGCTTGCTTCTTGAAGTAGTACCAATTTCAACAGCTCACTGTTCTGTGCACTGTTTGGTTCACCCAACGGTTTCTGTTATCATTCAATTTAAAATATTAAGTCTAAGGGAAGGAAAGAAAAATTGTTTGTATATCTTTATAGCATAGCATAGTAACATACTGAGGAAACTAAAGCAGTATTAAAGTTAATCATAACTTAATGCTATCATTCAATGTAACCATCTGTTGTAATAAAATGACCTGACAGCAAAGCAGCCAGAGCCTGACAAGCAAGGCTGCATGTAAACAATAAATCATTTGACAAATACAATCTGCTTTCTGTTTTGCTAACTAATCTATGTAACAGTTCTGCTGAGTTATAGAATCTTAGAAAGATACTACTGGCTCCTGACTCGCACATAGATGCCAGTGCAGTGACAAAAAAGGTTATGTTTTGCCTAGGGGTAAACTAAATCCAACTTTATTGAGATGCACTGGTAGATGCTCTGAAGATCAGCAGGGAATTAAAGATACAGAACTATTAAAGTAACCAACAAACTTCAAGAAATATCTGAAATATATTCCTTTTCCATATTGATTGCTACTACAATTTTACAGTCATAAAGAGTATAGCAGATACTTGTTACCTAAATAATTAATAGACTAACAGGCTAGGGTAGAACAAAAATCAATTTCTCCTCTGGATTCTGAACTAGATACATCCCATGTTAGGACTGTGGTAAGAGTTTAAAGGTACACATGACATGAAAAGCAAAGGTCAGGGTAACAACTGATAACAGCTGAGATTTCCCCCATAGGTGCCAGACTTGTAAGCACACAGAGTTGCACCAGAAAGGAACTGCAACAGGACTAAGGTTAGTGGCAACTGCATCCACAGTCTGAGGGTGACCAAATGAGCTTGTGTTTGAATTTCATTCAGTAAGCTATACCTCTGATCCACTTGGTATCCCTAGCAGCTCATTTGACTTCTCCTACGAACCTTTGAAGCCTAGTGGTGACGCTGATACCACCTTTTTCTCTCCCACAGAGAAGCAGGACTAGCCATGCCAGGACCAGGACTGCTGAGTGACAGCTCTTCCAATGTGAGCCAGCTATGTGTTCACATACTGTGAGGTCTCTGTCTCAGAAGGCTGTGTTTCTCCACTTGCTGGGCTTGGGTGGATCACACTCTCATGCTATTTTTAGCATCCACTGTCTACTGTGTCAGGCTTGGAGTCCAAACTAGAGCTATCAGCTGCTTCACCAGCAACTCAGCTGGGAGAGTTGAGGAAACTCACAGCATCATGTTCTCAACATCCAGAAGTCATTCAGTCACAAGACACCTGCCCAAACTTTGCCCCAGTCTGCTTCAATGCCACAAAAAAGCATAACAGAACCATCATTTTGCTTTCCAATATTCTTAAAGGTAGTATGCCTCCCTATCAGGCTGTTTCATATATAAGGCAAGATGCTCCTTCACAGAATCACTTTTCCCCTCAGACAAGTTTTTAAAAGTGTAGTATCTATTACCCAAACTCAGTAAACTATTATATCAGTTCATTGCTTCATTCTGTTTGTCAAGGGATCACTGGAAGTGTAAGTTATGTCTTCCAGGCATAGGAAACTCCAGGGTTTTTTTCCTCTTGGGATGTAAGAATCTGTCTCATTTATTTTTTTTCCATGAGATTTGTGGGAGATAAACCTTATCTTTAGTTTGTGATGGTCTGTAGAAGGAGAGCTCATGGGAGATGATTTCAGCTGATACAAAATCTTCAGCAGGCCACATCTATATAATCATCTGCTAAATCAACTATACCAAAAGAAAATATAATATAAACATTTTTGAAATAATTAATGACTCAATATATTACAGTTCCATGTGTCCACTTTCTGTCCCTCCCATGGAAAACAGACCTTTGACCTGAGAAAAATCAAAGCACCAAGAATTCCTAATTTCTTTCTTTCTCTTTCTTCCTTCCTTTCTTTCTTTCTCTTTTTGTTTCTTTTAATGACAACAAGAGAAAAACAATAGCAGGAACAAACACAACTGCCAGCTCTGAAACCCAGGTGCCCAGCTGTGCCTCTTCTCACTTTTTGATTCAAGTGGTCCAGCACGTAGCATCAAGGGATTATAGATGATAAAGCAAACTTCCTGCATGTTTTTGTACAAGAACAAAGTTTGAATTCAATTTGTTTCTCCACTAAACTGGGAACGAGGAAAGCTCAGAGGCCAAGGATGGAATACAGATTGCAGTGACTGCCCAATGCCTACTATGAAAAACAGTGTTTCTGTTGACCAAGTTATTTTGTGGAATTCCTCAGATAATGAAAAGAGGGAGATATGACCTTTTCAGGAACAAAGATCTAAGACCCTTGTTACACAATCAAGGCTTCCCCATATAAGTACAGCACCCTGAGAACCTGAGGCAAGTCAAATCAAGCAACTTGCCACATGAAGTCTGTTAAGAAAGCTAATCAAGCATTACCAAATGAGACAATGAACCAATGACAAGATACACTGTGAGGTTCACTGCTGCCACAGAATTAAGCTCATGGGTGTCTGTGGCAAATAACATCTTCAGCTGAAATACACAATAATTTTCTACCAAATGAATGAGAGAGAAAAAGAGAAAGAAAAAAAGAAAAAAGTCATAATGGAAACCAACAGAAGATGAAAGTAACTGAAATGTAGGTCCAGAGTTTGATCTTTTACAGAAGAAAATGTTTATGATACAAGTAGTCCCACTGACTTGGAAAACAGTATTCACAGAGTAAGTTCCTTTTCTGTATGAGAAAGCTGTAAGAGCTTCTATGGAGTTTGTTATACTAGTCCAAGACCTGTGGTCCTTACAACACAGACTGCAGCAATGCAAGGAAATGTCCCTGCCTTTCCATGTGCTGAATTTTCCATGCAACATTTAGATATTTTGACCCACAGTTCCCAAAGGAACCACCAAAGGTACAGGATCTTCCACACAGGATTTTTTACTGTAGAGTCTCAGAAGCCTCAGAGTGCCAGTGTTGGGAACAGGTAAGTGAAATACCTTGGTGATTTGTGCCTTGGTATTCGTTAAAATTGCTGTGCTACCTAGATGCTTTCTAACACTCTGTCTCCTAGGTTTATTCCTGCCTTTTGACTCCAGTGGCCTCATGCAGACAGGGAGAGTTTGCTGGGATCAGAGAAAGCAGCCTAAGGAAATGCCATAAAACCTTGATGCTCAGTGTATATTCCCCTGGCACAAAGGGAGTTTTATAATGCAAGGAAGGTAAAGCATGAAGCACAGACTATCTCATAGCAGATTTTTGTTGATATCAACCCACTAATGGAGACAGTCCTTCCAACCTTTTAAGGCTAACCATGCTGAGAGATTAGTAGGACCTGTGGTCATCCAAGGGAAAATTGTCCCTTTATGGATTGTACCGCTGGCTTTGGTACATCTTGAGTAATAAAATTCTCTCAGTCACTTAGATCCCACCTGATTCAGCTCAGAGGCACTGATTGTGAGGCTGATAAGCCTCTCAGCAAGAAAAGGCAGAGAGACAGAAACCTGTAGGCTGAATGAATCATGGTTTGCTCACTGATGAAACCCAATTTGGCATGCTGTAACACAGAAGAGCTGTAGTGAAAATGAGAAGGGGTGAAGGGTGAGGAACTGTCATATGTAATCATTTAGTCCCGTGGATCAAGAAATTAGGCCTTTTCATTTGTATTCATCAAGCTAAACCCAGTGTTTTGTTCATTATGCAGCATTACAAGAAAACGTTATCTTATAAAAATTACAGATCCTTGAGGCAGCCTGTCCCTTCTCATAATCATCTACTGGAAGAAAAAAGGTCTTTGTGTTCCTGGAAAATCCACCTTCAGAGTATGTGTTATAATGATAATGATGATTATTCTGTGAAGAGTGGCATGCAAGAATTTCTTTCACATTTCCTCTCATTCACTAAACTGCTAGACACTACTCACCATGGCTGGGTTTTCAGATCTTACGTTGAATGTAACTAATCCTTCTCTGATTATTCCTTGAACTGGGCTTTAGAATGATCACTTAGTCCTATTTAAACTATCACAGTGCTAGGGACTGACAGCAGCATAAAATAAAGCACTAATTAACAAATGGCCATGACTTTAACTACATTCATTCATAACATCTAATTCCCTTAATCAATGTGCTTTAATGGCTAGAGGTGACAAGTTCTCCCACTGCCGCTCCAGGTCAACCATCCAACTATCATCAAGGCTGACCCAGAGTTGATGCCTTAGGAGAGGCCACAAGCACCTGTTTCACCAGGATTTAAGGCAGCTATTAGAGGAAAAGGGTTCATTTTCAGTTCCCATGTGATCAGTTACCTAATTCTCTGCAGCTTGAAAGCACTTTCTAATTTCTGCTGACTGTAGGGTCAGCCTCCACTGGGTATGCTGGGACCTTAGACACCTACAGGTAGATGTCTCAGTACAAGTGTGTTACCTGAATCTGACTTCCACACTAAGAGCTTTGCTGCTTCAAACTTCCACCCTAAGAGCTTTCCTGCTTCAAACCAGACAGAGCACAGATAAAAGTTGTTCTCAGGTATGTTACAATGTAGTCTAAGTGTGCTTTGTTTTTTCTCATGAGCAGGAAAAAGAGATCTCATCTAAGAGCCTATGACAGAGACAAGGTCTGCAAGGTCATTGTGACATATCTATCTCACTCCTTTGTTCAGACACCTCCCTAATTTCTTCTTTCCCTTCTGGACTGTGTAGGTGGTTTCTAGTTTCACAGTTTGTGAAGGTCTCTTCTCCAGGCAACAAAGGCTGGAGAACTCACATATATTCTCAAGCCATTTGTGTTCTTTAGACCATATTTCTGTGCCTTGAGCAGCTCACAAAAAGGAAACACAGGTATTAATTTTTACGGGATTTGTCAAAGAATCTAAGTATTTAAAAATATTAACTAAAATGTTACCTTCTGAAGCTCTTTGCTTCAGTTTCCCTGTTTGCCACTTGGACTGTTCAACAGAAAGATGGTTTTTCAATATATGATTTAGCTTGTCTCTTCCAACTTCCACAGTCACTCTCATGACAGAGATACTCAAATTCTGAGTGAGCCATAGGAAGTTCATCTCTAGCTAATTCTTTTGCATGTAATCATAACTTCCATCTATGTGACACTGACTCCCTCTTGGGGAACAATAAAAGTGTCTTTAGATATTATTTTCCATAAAACCACAATTTTGCTACAAGGACGACAGCAGTAAGTTGCACACAAGACTGAAGTTTAGGAAAATAACCTAATATAGAAGTGGTGCACAGCATAATGTAAATACGGTCTTATTAATTTTGTGTCATCCTCTGGTACAGTAGTAGATAAAGGCAAAGAGCTCTGCTCTCTAAAAACCAATTAACACCTTACAATAAATGCAAAACAGGCAATTACTTCAGAGAAGTTTTTATCTGTCAGAAATACCTGAAGACACAGTAAGAAGATTCAGCAGCTCATATCACTCTAGTGTCTGATAATCAGCTGACACTTGTCATTTAATATTAAAGGGCCCAGAAGCAGCACAAAAATACATTGGTAGTGGAACAATTTTCCACGATTTTTTTCTCTTCTCACGCCCAACCTTAAGGAAATTGGGGGAATAAAGGTCCTCATAATTAACACTTTAACTTCTATATGTTTTTTGGACAACCCTGAGTGAATATTGTTAAGATTTTACATTGAAGCTGAAGGCAGAAATTTTGTAAAGAGGAGGCAATTTTAAAAGAGGAATGCAGCCACCTCTGATTCTACTGCAATAACATCATCCAGAGTGTCCTCAACATTTAGATATATATTACATAAATTTGAATTTAGAAAAGACTCTGCTATTACCCTCCTTTATGTTTTCAGGGTAGAACAGCTACTTTTCTATTGCTTTTTAAAACTTTTCCAACAGAAGTTAGAAAACACCTTAGGCTCTGCTAACCTTGCCCCATAACACCAGGCCAATGAATAATTAAAGAAACCCATTTTTTGAAGTGAGCACTAATTAGACAGTATAACTTCTATCTAAAAGGATTGCAGGAAAAAAATGGGATTATTTTATTCTGCTTAAGCTGAAACATTGGTGAGTCAGATGAGGGGAAAGTAAATCCAAAGGTGAAGTGCCATCAGCAGTAGCCTGCGACAGTATGAGCCTGGATTCAAATTGGTTTTTTAACTCCTCAGCATCCTTTTGTGTATTTCCTGAATGGCCTCAAGGTGTAGCTTTGACATAGAACTGAAATTGAGAAGTGGGAGATACCTTCAAGTTCTTGTGGCAGAGTGCACGTGGTAAGAAAAGGTATAGGAGAAAGAGGTTCACTTGTACACTTCCATCCTAAGATTATCTTGCAGCCGCTTGTCAGCCCAGGATTCCCACTCCTGCACTTTTTGCTAGTTGTCTCCCAGAATGCTGTTTTGTTCCCTGGAAGAAAACAGGTTTGGTTATGAAGTTGATGTACTTTGCAAAGCACTGTACTTAATGACTCCAAACACTAAGGCCTCCCAGAACCTGAGATGAAACCAATCTTTTTAAACAGATGTGCTTTTATGTTGTGCTGGGTCAAAATCCCAGAGGCAAAGAAAAAAAAGCCCTTGTAAACTTTGGAGATGGAATATGAATTTTGTGTCTTGGATTCTTCACTAAATATTATGGCTTTAAAAGCATTTAGTTCTAAGCTAGCATTCAAGAACTGTCTACTCTCCAGAATTAATAGCTATTTCAGACTTCTGCTGATGAACTGTACCTCTTATTTATAAATCATGCCAGTATGCAGATTTTTATTCATTAGAAACTCTACTGGAGCATGTACTGCACTGCATTAAAGACTAGGCTATCTATAACCGAGCTGTAGCCACATGTAGGTGAAATTTTTATATAGTATATCAATAAAAACAGGGTAAATTAGATGACTTCTAATAGTCTCCTATTACATTACAGCTATTAAGATGTAGATGACACTGCATCATAGAGCTTAAACTGCTCATTCATCTTTGCCACTGGCTGTATTTTCACATTCAAGGTGGTTTTATGTTCTTGCTGAATTCTGCCTAATTCCTGGATGCTGAATTTTTCACTGATGTCCTCCTGCTTGGAGGCAAAGGATAGATACCATGCTTCCAAGGGGCATTTCAGGCAGGAACATGGAAGAGGTGCATCCATTACTGCAATCCATCAGGCCTTTGTGTGAAATCTGTAAGTAATTCGATGAGCCCAGCACCTAAGTCTCTGACACACAACCACTTTCTGACAGCTCTGAATTAAGGATGCAAGCTCCTGAGAATGCAAGGACCTGACACAGGGACTGGCAGAGGTACAGACAGGGAAAGAGCTCAACCAGATAATGGAAATGATAGGGAAGAGGGGAACCTCTATAAGGTACATATGTCCCCTCCTCAATATCATTCTTAATGGATCTTCTCCAATGGCTGCTAATGACCACATATTCCCCTTCCCTCCCGTTACATACCAAGTCTTAACGTCTCTGCAAATTCAAGACATTTTGCAGCAGCAAGGCTGGTGTTAGCAGCATAACTTTGAGAAAGGAAGTTACTTTTTATGCTCCTTGAGGGAAGCAAACCAACATTTATTTCTTTAACAGAACTATTTTTTTTTTCATGGCTAGGTTAACAACCAAATTACTTGCAAATTATTACTGTATCATTAATTCAGCACCACTGTTTAATCATTAGAGCCTCTCAGTGGTGCAAGAACTATTAGGTTTTGTTTCAGATATTAAAAAACAGGCAAGTGACAACTTTAAGTAGCTTCATACACATGGGGCTGAGTAGATATTCATAACAAAGTAAAACAACCTGAGGAATGCTTAGTAGAAGATACAACTAAAATCCTATTTAAATTTCACAGCAAACTTCAAATAAACCACCTGGGTTTCAAAACATACTATGAAGATAATTTTCTAGAAATAAATTAAATTCTATTTCATAAAATCAACTCCTTTCCAACAGGACAGAACTGTAATTAAACTGAATGTTTTTATATTTGGCCTTTGTCAAAAATAACACAGCAAAACCTGAGATTTCTCATGCAAGCACCTCCATTTTGCTTAAAGTTGTTTTCCTTTCTAAAATTGTGTGACTTGGTACATATGTAATGTGGTGGGGAAACAATGGGCATTTTTTATCTTATTCCAAGGCACTATTTCCTTACAAAGATCATAATGAAATTATCTACTAGGTATCCAAAAGCCTCCTCTTACTCTTTTATTACATGTTTTCTCTTCTAGGGAGTATTAAGTATCATAATATCAAAATATCATAATATCATTATCTACTAGGCATCCAAAAGCCTCCTCTTACTCTTTTATTACATGTTTTCTCTTCTAGGGAGTATGAAGTATCACAATATCCGTGCTAAAAACATTTTAAAATTCCTCCTCTATCATGCAAACAGCAGCATGAAAAAAAAATCTGTCTAGACTGATATATCAACACAGCAGTCTACCAGTTTGCACTTTGTTGTTCAAACAAGATTGAGTCCTCATTATCTTACGCTGTATAAACACATTAAAAAAATGATCCGAGCTTTTAGTTCAAATAGAGCAAGCAGCCAGACAAAGGGTGCATTTCTATCTCCTATCTATCCTACTGACAAGGACCTGAAGCACAGAGATGTGATAAGACCAAGCAGAGTCACACAGGAATTTTATCATATAGCCAGGAACTGAACCCAGGTTCTGAGAATATCAGCTCTGTGTCTTAATCACAAGTCAGGCCTTTGTATGGCGGATGAGTTGAAAATGCTTCCAGACAAGAAAGGTGCCAAAAGCAAACACAATGTGCCAACACTGTAAACTAATTACATTTTAATAATTACTTCAGTTTCAGTCATTTGAACTGTTATTAGCAACTCAAGCAGGGAACGTGTGGGTTGTGCTTTTGACTTAGGTTATTGAATCTTGCGTTCTTTCTTTTCACATTGGACAAAATTGGCTTCTGTTTTGCTGTATTGGCTCCCTGTGTGTGGTTAACACTCAGGTGCTAGCCTGTGAAGCATCACAGCAGTTGCAACATAGCTGTATTTCCAAGACACACAGTGGTGACTGACAGATACCTGACAAAACCATATTGAGTTAATAAATACGACAAAAGCACTTCAGCCTTGTAAATTGCATCCAGATTGCATTCTTTGACTGAAACAAGGCAGCGCTTGATGCTTCTCCATCTTTGGGGATCTGGCAGTTTCATCACCCCTTTAGAATTCTGGGGTCCCCCCTGTGTTATCTACATTACCTAACCTGTTTGCAGGATTTTTTCCAGGCCCACATTTTTGCCTCTGACTTATTATTTGCCTCTGCTCAGGCAGGTGGTAGAAGCCCCATCCCTGGAGGTTTTTGTGGCTCTGGGCAACCTGATCTAGGGTGAGGTGTCTCTGCCCGTGGCAGGGGGTTTGGAACTAGATGATCCTTGAGGTCCCTTCCAACCCTAACAATTCTGTGATTCTATTTTTATCAGATGCAGTATTTTAGGTCCAAAATTGTCTCATTGTTACCTCTGCCTTTCCATGCTTGTGATATGCTGGTGTGTTCACATAAACCAAAGCAAACAGTGGGATAGTTCACATGAAATGTGAGAGATTGAGTAAATCCTTGTGCAACAGCAAGCAACAAGATAGAAATGATGTTAAAAAGAAATTATCACAGTTCGTGCAGAAAGAAAGAAGCCAAAGCAACACAAAGGTTTACTAGTCTATATAGAGAAGATCCAAAACATACCAGAAGCTGGGGAAATACTAGAATAAACCCAGCTTGTTGGGCATTGTATCCTTTAATTTGCAGTTGGCAGACAGTCCACAGAGAGGGAGGGAGGGCAAGGGGGTTGTGCTGCAGCTGCGCTCGTGCCAGTCAGCCAGGCCTCCTGGAAGGATGTTCCCTGTGTGCAGCCTAAATCATCTTTCAGATGTTTTTCTTCTGAAGTGGCAAGATGATTTTATTTCCTCCAGTAAAATCAATTTTAAAAGAACAGAAAAACAAATAATATAAAACCCAAGCAACAACAACAACAACAAAAAAGCCCAGTTGGGTCTGACAGCTCAGCAGATGGTTACCTAGGACTAGCACAAACACCAGCAGCCGAAGCACAACTTTGCCAACTCCCTCCCAGTCTCTGGCTGATATTGCTTTCCTGTGCAGGCAGCAGCTTTTTCTTCTTTAGCAGTGCTATCCTCAAACCTTCAACACTTCACTGTTACTTTTCCCCCTTCCTGTCAGAGCCACCACCCTGGTTTCTCTCTTCTTAGCACATGTTGGATCCAGAGGGGGAGGATTTCATCTCTGCAGTCACTACTCAGAAATTTGCCTACATTTTTTATGTTCAGATTGGAAATCTCACTCATCTCCAGCAGCTTTCACAGACCAGTTTTGAAGGCTTGCAAGGCGGATTTTGCAAGGATGAGCTCTGCACACACTCTGACTGAAGTGCAGGAGCAAACGAGTCTTCATCACTCCCAGCTTGTGTTTCACTTTGCAGGTGGAAATGCACATGTCCTAGAAGGCCCACATGGATGAGCCATGCTGGACAGTACTATGCCAATGTATCTGTCCTGACAGCTTTGGCTTCCAAAGATCAAGATGTTAGCAAGGTCCAGCAGATGGTGCAGGCAAAGGAAGGAAGTAGGAGCCATCCTCACACAACCTAGCAGAGGTGACCTACTGAAGCACTGCGGTTCCTTTCTTTCACTACAGTAGGGACTATAACCTAGCAGCTTGAGACAGTTTGAACTTCATTGCTCTTTTGAATTTAGGGGGGATTGTGCACACTATTAACTCTCTGTAACCACAGCTTTAGCCTTGCGTCTCCACAAGTTAAAGACACAATATATGTGGCAGAGTGGGATGTTTGCAAGCTGTGTACAGGAAGATTTCCCATCCAGATCCATCCCTGAGGATGGAAACAATATGCTGGTTGTGGGGCTACACATGTCAAATTTATTTCTTATTTCTCTTTTTATTGTGAAATGGATAGCAGAAGGGCTTCCGGGGGAGAAAAGCAGATTACCTATTTGGGCAAGAGAGCCCAGACAAACATGACCTTTGTGATGTTTATGCAAACTTCAACAAACTAATAAATCACAAATAATTTCAAATGTAGGAACACTGAATATAGGTTCTGCTCATGATTATGATAACTGCTGAATTTGGCCCTTTTCTGTGTTTTCACTTACTTCTCTTCAAAATAAAACCAGTGATATCTGTGACCTTTTTGGGGGAAGCCACTGCTGAAAGGTGCCACATCAACAAGCAATAAATTATTGCAATAAACAAGCACAGCTCAGCCTAGTGAGAAAGAAATCCCCAGTTCAGTGGCAGCAGCAGGACTGCCATACAGATCCAAGTACAGACTTCAAATCCTCCCTGCCCTTCCTGCTTTTATGCCCTTCACATCATTTTCCAAGTGTAACCTAATGTCCTGTACCAGGCCTTGGGCCATCAATAAATTATTCATTGTGTTTCTGAAGGCACTCAGACCTCACACTGAACACAGAAAATGCCAGCACCGTGCAACTCAGGAAGGTCTTCCTAGTCAATCACATGGTTTGGAGGACCTGCTGTGCTCAGCTGAGAAGCTGTAGGATGTTTGGTGATTACTGGTGTGGGCCCTGAATGGTTCCTGAAGCATAGATCTGATTGCTCTGGAGTGACAACCGTGGGCTTTCCTGGCACAGGGCACCAGACTGTGTTTGAAGCTCACCCTTCTGGTCTTTAGTCCTGTATCTCTAACAACAGCTGCTCAAGATTAAGAAAATAACATTAAAGGCCTGGCTGGCACTTCTAACTCACTCCTTTTATGTAAAGTTACAATTTCACATCTGGCCCCTATCACAGCATTCCACAAGGCTGGGAATTACACTCCACCACAACTCAGTTCTAGACAATGGAAAAGAGGATCAGCATGTCGGAGAGAGAAATCGGAGCAGATCTTAACGTCAGAGGGTACAGTCACGCCAGCCAGTGAGAAATTTTGAGAGCTGAGAGGAATCTAAGTGTGCTTCATTATGATCTAAGGTAACATAATACTTTCTGAAGCTCCATTTACTTAATTACAACAACCACCCATCTTTGCTAATCTTCTAGAGATCAAACCTGCCTCCATGACTTATTTTCATAGCCATGTTGTTTTGATCAATGAGTGATTCACCCTCAACTGATCAACATTAGTCAAACATTGCACTACAAAAAGCCTGCATTTTAATTTTTAAAGTAACTCTGTTCTATCTAATACCAAATTATTAATGTGAAATAAGAGCTTAGATTATCTCCAAAAGAGCCATACTGAAATTATTCTGGACTAAGTGAGATTGACACTTGATTTCAAATGGTTCAAAACATGCCTGAATGCCTTTCCTACTGGGAAGCAGAATCTTCTCAGATTTCTGGGAGCACACAGGAGGGTCTGTGCATGACTGACTTTTGTAGCTCCTGAATTCCCCTTTTAGCCATCCATTTCATGCTGGTCAACAACATGAGGGACTTTAAATGACTCCTAAGAATTTAGTCTAAAGGACATACTTGCACAGCATTGTGTGGTGCTACACACAGTTCATACACCAGAGGAGATAACAGCCAGGGCAGCGTAGTGATCCAACCTAACTAATCAGCTGGGCTAATTCAACCAGGCTCGGCTTTACAACAAGATGGCTTCCAGTCTACTCATTGCTAGCTCACAGCACAGCCCAGCTCTGTCCTGCAGAAACATGTCATCACTTCCAAGAGATTAGTAGGCTTGAAGAGACAGAGACAGATATACAGCTTGTCTGAATCCCCTGGAGCCAACAAAGCTCATGTACAAGGGGGTGCTGGTGCACCCTGGTTTAGGGACCCAGGCCTGATGACTGAATTAATGGTGCTGAACTTATCTTTCTGCACTCCAGGAATGGCACATACTTTCACCCTGTGAAAGCACTCTGAAAATCCAGGGCTGAGTTATTTTATGGTGTTAGGAACACATCCCAGACTCATCACTGGTAGTAATAGCAGTCCCTCTGGTCTCATGTACTGCAATTCAATAACCTATTATTAACAGTTGAAGGCAGTGATCTAGCCCTTCTGATTTTTCACTTCTGAACGTAACTAATTACTTATGATAATTAGCAGAATTACAGCTCTTCATTCCCCACTTGGGAATACCATAGTCACAATCTTAAAACCACCTATTTTACACTCCATCCTGGATTCCTGAGGAACAGAGTCAAACACCTCGATTAGAATCTGAGTCCTATGGAGCATAAAAGGCAGAACAAAACAGTCATTTAGCAAGGAAGATTGTTAACATCATTTCTCCTCTCTCTCTCCATCACAGATGTGTTACAGTGCTACTACCCAAGCATAGGGCCCATCCAGGGTCCAGTCCTACAGGATCTGTGACAGCATTTGCAGTGTCTGGCTCTAACACAATAACCATTTTCAGTGAAAATCAAGTTCTGAATCCTTACTCATCCTAGGTGAGCCAGAACCAGGTCCTCTCAGAGGCAAGAAATGATAGCAAAACTTCTGAAAACTCGACTTTGATGGGTTTTGACTGCTGAGGTGTGTTTTCTACGTTTTAATTTCACCCCCCAAAGTTATTAAATACTACGTTTGAAAGTGTCAGCCCTCTCACAGTCCTTGCCACATGCCAGCTTTCATATCACATAAAGTGGTGAGTTTACAGTTCATTTTCTAGCAATCGCTACTTCCAGTGCTGTTTTCTGCTTTAAAGCTCCCATCCTACCAGAGCAGCCACAATGCTTTACCCCAAAATTCATTTTGTGTTACAATACTGAAGCAGAATCTACCCAAAATAACAAATGGCTTGTATCAGCTGGGGGCTGCTTTCACCAGTGCCAAGGATATTCCCCAGACAGCAGAACTCACTCTTTCAAATCCATTATGTGAGTGCAGTGAGTGAACTTTCCAGCTCTTTACCTTTACATCCCACTGGTGTTCCATATAAAGTTTTGAAAAACTGTGTTTAACAACAATGTATTCTTTGTGCCCAGAATTTCCTGTATTCTTCCCCTCTACAAGGACATATGAATGACAAGAGTTATTGTAGTCTCTAGTTTATTTTTTTCCTGACTCTTCTATTTTCACTTGATGGCAGGCTGTACACCTCTGCTGGGACACAGTTATTTCCCTCTGCAATCAATTCTAATATCATCAATTATTATTATAAATTGAGACAGAAAATAGGAACAGGGTAATATAAACATGCATAACAGGAAAACGCAAAGTCCTGCCACTCCTAAGTCCCATCAAACTCCTTCTAACTTGTACTAAAGAGGGATGCCTGAGGAGAAATTCAAGTCCCAGTTATACCTTCATAGCCTTGTAAAGAAGGTGTTTATTTACTTCCTCCAAAAGGATGGTCAGTCTCCTTTGCTGTATGACCTCTTTAGTGGAGAAGTTAAGATCACCCCCAATTGCAATGTGTAAAACTCAAGTTTGGCAAGTCCTGCAGAGCCAAGGAACACACCAAAACCACAGAAATTATCTAGAAAGTTAATACAGCTTTTGCTGGGAATTCTTGACTGCAATCTTACCTGAAGCAGGCTTCCAATTTGCATCTTGTTTAGAAATTGCTTAGGGTACATAGATGCCAGTGTAAATTTGAGGAAAAAATGTAGCTGAAGTAAGAGTAACCACTCCCAGGCACCAAGGCAAATGAAGACCCTCATGCTGATATATGAGGTCAGAGAGTCTGGGGAGTGGGAAATGAGACTTTGATTAAGGACAATGGGATTTGGTTAGGCTGAGAAGCCTAATGTAAGTTTAACAACACAGTGCATGTTCCCAGAAATGCCTGTCAAATCACAGATACTCAGCAGTGCTTGTAGGCTTCAAATAAAAATAACTATTCCCCAGTGACATACAGCATCTATTCTCCAGTTCTCTGAAACCAAATCACCATAAATGGGGAAAAAAATGACAGTGCAGATGAAGCTGCAAAATGTGTTATGTTATTTAACAGCGGCCGTTCCATATAATTAAGGGAGCACAATTACTTGAACATGCTTGTGATGTAAACAACCATGCAAATTGCATTTCTAACTACTTTGACTGTACCCACAGCATAATTAGAAGCAGCAATTTATTATTCAATGTAATAATTAGAAGCAATTAACTACTAGAGGTAATTAGAAACACTAATTCATTTCTTAATGCAATGAGATTGCTTTTGCAGCATGTCTGTGTGCACGTATGTACGTGCGCCAGTGTGCAAACCATGAGAAATGGATAGGTGCTTCACAAAAGCCTTTATTCAGGACTTCTGATTCTGCCTTGTATGGAATTATGTATGGGAAAGGCTGATCATGGCTGTGTACTAAGTATCTCCAGGCATTATTTGTTCAAGAAGCAAGTATCCTTCAGCTGATATTCTCTTTTTTTTCCTTCCCTCTGAGGCCAAGTAGTGGACAGACACCCTCCATGAAAAAATCAGTCTGCTATTTGGGCATTTGTGATAAAACTGTCATCCTACCTGGAATTCCTGAGAGAAGGAAAAAAGCAGTTAGAAAAGACTTTACACATGTTATGGATCTGTAGCTAAATTTGTGTATGCTTTAATGCAGAGAAGCAAGGCATGTACTAGGAGAAATAAAAACAATGTCACTTCCCTTTAGCTCTTTCTAAATTGCCCTCAGAGGCAAAGCATGAATTTTACAGTCCCAGGGAAGTGGAGACTACATGGAATTAGGCCATCTCTGCACTCTGCAGACCAGGGGTTACTCCAGATACTTGAAAGCCTTCCAACATACTATGAGCATCCCTTGAGGCTTGTATCAGTTGAAGCAACTATCCAGAGTTGCCTTCTGGATAATTTTTCCATTTCCTAAGATTCCTCTATTCCTGGCCCAGGGTTGTAAGGTCACTCTAAAAGCAATCTCAGCTAGATCTCAACTTTTAGACCTTTTATTTAGTCTAGCAAGAAATTTAATCTCTGCTTTTGAAATCTCAGGCCACAGCTGATGCAAAGAGAGGAATGATGGTAGAATAGCAGTTAACTGTTGTTCCCACCTGCACACCTAAATAGGAATCTGAAATGTGGCTTTTTATGTCAATGAAGCTGTCAGTACACAGACAGGACTTTTCTTTCTTTTCCAGAACAGTGAGGTTAAGAGGAGACAGACTTTAGTCAAAGACTTTGGTCAGCATGAGTTGTGAAGTTGCCTCTTTATGCAGTAAGCATAACACACACACAGCAGAACTCTAAAAGCCAGACAGTTCACCCTTACTATCTTAGCCACAAAGTGCAAGAAAGTGCAAAGGATTACTAATGTCTACATACTCTTTGAGTCTTACTGGTGCTGTTCAAGCAAAGAAAAAGCAGCATTTCTATGTGAAAGGGTTTCCAAGCACTCAAGACACTGGATTCCCATAGCAAGTCAGAAAGAACTGGGTAAATCTCACTCGTGCAGTTGAATACTCTCTTCTGGTACAGAGGTCCTGAACTGACCCTCTGAACCCAGGTGCACCGCATGCTGACACAACAGAGAAAATTATTTTGTGGTCTCTACTGGGTAAATAAGCAAACGATTGCTTGTAGAAACACATTGCCTTAATTCTTCACTCTCCACCTTTGCTTGAGTTTTCAGCTTATCAGCTAGATGGAGTTAAACAACTATATTTCTAACTCATTTTTGTAGCATATTTTATTTTGTTTCAGTTATATTTTCTTTTAGATTCCCTGATTGCAGACAACTGGAAAAAAAATCTTTTTTAAAAATAATACATACTCTGCCTACACATGCATAAAAAATAAACCAGGGAAAGTGAGTGAAAGCAAGTTATTTTATTCCAAAAACACTTATCAGAGGTATTAAAGCCTGCAGATTTTTAATTTAATTTATAGTAAAAACCTAAAACAGTCTTTGGTTTAATGAAATCAAGTTTTATGTTTTGGAACAGGGAACAAAGAAAGGCTCTTTGTTACATTTCAGCCCAGTATAAATGTTCTCAAGTATGGTGGTGACATGCCACAGGGCACATTCCCCAGCGAGTGTGGGAGCAGCTATCCCTGCTAAGAGAGAGCTCTGTCAACCTAGACAGAGCATCAGGGAGTGGACACAGCCCTGAAAGTTTCCAGTTGCAGGCTGTGCCTGATGCCTCTCCCTAAGGCTGGGAAAGATGTTTTTCCTGCCCGTTATGCTGTTGTTGCAGAACTGTGCCACCAAGTCAAGGAGTTACAAGAATGAGCCACAATCAGAGGTGATGAAAGAGGTAGATAGGATCTGCCCAGAGACTTCATGGCCTCAAGAGTCCCAGACCTTAACTGCAATGGAGATGCAGCTGGAGTCTGTCCTTAGCAGGATTGTAAGGGCAAATTCTGAGTGGGTGAAGGGCGGAAGCTGGTGACTTGTGGCACCTGTTCCACCACCAGAGACTTGCGACTGATGACTTATATAAGTCCCTCAAAGCTGAGGAGGAGCCATGTGTGTTTTCAAATATTGTTGTTGGCTAGATCTTCTGCTTCAGTCTTTAAACAGATTCCCACACCATATACACCACTTCTAGGTAACTGTTTTTATAATAATAAAATTGGTTTCTTTTCTCCTTCAAAACTAAAAACAAACAAACAAACAAACAAAACCACCCCATAACTCTTTTCTTTTCCTGCTTTTGTTAATGTCAGGTTAAGATTAATACTGTACTGGTAGCAGCACCATTCTGTAATACAATGTAGCTGCATGAAGTAGAAACTCCTTCCTTCCATGGTTTAGTAGTCATGAGGTCTTGGGTGACAGGCTGGACTTTGATAATCCTTGAGGTCTTTTCCAACCTTATTGATTCTGTAATTCCTAATAGTTGTTTTTCTTCAAGTACAGAATATTTTTGTTGCAGGTCCACTATTTTGATATTAACAAGCCTAAAAAACATTATCTAGCTAGAAAACTATGAGGACCACAAACCCTGTATGGATCCTACAATCTCAGAAAGTTTTCTAATGCAAAATTTGATTATCTCATCTCAGAATCTGAAAGGAAAGGTATCTGAACTGTTGTCATTAAAAGTACCCTCATTGACACTTTGTTCAAACTAATTGGCACAGTGGATTGTGTGAGTGTTTTACTCCTACTTGCGCCTACAGCTGAGAGCTCAGAACGCTCTAGTTAAGGGGAGGGGGTGGAGGGAGAGAAAAAAAAAGCAACATTTTAAAATATTGTAGTTTTCAGTTCTAATCCTGTTAGAAACATGAGGTAGAGCACAGACAATTGTCTTCTTCTTGTCGTCATGTCATTACAGCTCCCCTGAAACCACCAGTGTAAAGTTCCAAACCAACCACGGCTTTCTTGGCAAGATCCTGGGGACACAGGATCCTACCACCAGCCACTCTCATCATGACCCAGTACAGCCTAATCACCTGAATATGTACCAGAAGACAAGCAGTGCTGCACTTCCTCTACCTATATATCATGGTGGCATTGTCAGATGTCTTGAGCAAGTTGGCATTGGTGTCTGAGCCATACGGGCGTAGCCACATAACACAACTTGCATATGCAGAGTACACAGAGAGAGCCAAAATGGCAAGCCTTCACCCAGCTCTCCTCTTCCTTCCCCCATGGCCTCCAGGCCTCCACAAACTCATAACTGATAGTTATTTTAGAGGACAAAGGAGATACAGAGTTGGTGTTGTTGAAATTTTGCTCTTTTTTTCAATGAAAATGCGCATTTTTTAGGAAACTATTTTCATTTATATTGTCCCGGTTTATATCAACACAAAATGTTTCTGTTGCTGAAAGCCAAAATGCCAAAAGTTCTCTGTTCTCAATAACAACAAAAGCAGGGGAAATTGTACATTTTGTCTCAGTGGTGTTGCATTTTGCTGGAAAAAACCTTTGGAAATTTTGAAAGCAGCATTAAGCATATGCACACAGACTGGCACAGATTCTGACTAAATCCTGTGGGATTTTTCCATTAAAATAAGAATACAGCCTACCTCCAGGTATTTGCAGCAGATGAGGGAAATATTCAATCAAAAAGCAAATCAAAAGTCAAGGGAGTCACTAGAGCTAAAGACATCCCCAATGCTTCACTTTGCTAACACTACTCAGAAATCACTGATCTGGTACCTAACAGGATCTTAACCACAGGAGCCAGATGAGCTCAGTGTCATCATGTCAACTTCTACAGTAGCTAAGGATTAAGTGAGGTCTCAAGTTTTACAGAAGCTTTTTCTATTCAACTCCTGGAATTGCTGCTTTGTACAGCCAACTAACTTCCCCACCAGCTCTGACTGTGAAAGCAAACTTCAGGATTTTTTGGCAGAGACAAAATGTGAAGCTACAGCGGAAGTACTACACAGAATAGACACTATCACTTTTGGGAGAAATATTTTTTTTTCCTGAAACTCTAATCATCCTGTAGAAAAATTAAGCACAAAGTTCTAATACCTCCAGCCATGGAACAATATTTTCTTGCAACCCATGATGTTTTAATGGTGCCTAGTTCTGTCCCTTCACAGGAAATGCTATGTGGGGATTGCTTGTAATCTAAAAAAATATTAGCAACACACAAATTACACATCTGGTGCCCTATGAAGAGGAGTCTCAGGAGGAAAGCTTAGCAATCAAGATATTCAGTATACATCTGCCTGTGAGCTGCTATTCTTATTAAGCAAGAGTGCTATTTAACAAGCTTGACTAGCAGAAAGAGCTAGAAGTTAGCCATCAGTGAATATCAAATCAATGTCCATCACTCAATATATCGGCTGGCACCTTCATGGGAATTGAGTGGATGCAAAATTGAGAGGTTCTAACTGGTCACAAGACTTTTTGTTCTTGTCTTTCTTCTCCCTGTTGTTGTGCTGTATACAATTCAGCAGCAGCTGGGCTTGACTGTAGCATCACCAGTGTCTCAGAGATTTCCAGTAATGGATTTCTTAGAGAAAATGCATTATCTTTCACTCATCTCAATTTCTGTAAAACACTGTGAATTAAAATTATGAAGATAGAGATCAGCACAAGAATCAGCCTTGTAGGTAAGTACCTAGCAAAAGTAGAAACAATTGTAGTGAAAAGGAGAACTACGATGCTGGAGAAAGGCATCCCACAAAAACAGAGTTCTTCAGGAACAGATCCATGCCACCAGGTAAAAAGGATGAAAAGAGGAGACATTAACAAAACAAAGATCAAGGACACTGTGAACAACACAACTGAACAATCTTGAGAACTAGTTAAAAGTTTAAATTATCATATAAGGTAGAAAAATAATGCACAGGAAGATGCATTAGCAGTGACCTATAAGCTGTTGTAAAAGCAGGTGTTGTCAAAGAAGTCATAATGGCCACCAAAACAAAAGGAAAAAAAAAACAAAAGTAGTCATGGCTGAAGTACTTCCAATGGAGATGGGCAAATATTAACAACATTGTATGGGGCATCAGAAAATCTCAGCAGATGTAATAGGTACTGTACTGGTAATCCAGTCTGGGGTCAGTTAATTGAGATTGAAGCAAGAAGGGTGACAAGCAAGAAATGTGCCAGGGAGAAATTCATAGACGCGCATAAGACCATAAGAAAATTCAGGCTGAAAGGGACCTTACGAGATCCCTAGTCCCGTTTTTGTCTCACACTCAGTTTAGTTTTGAGATTAGACCAGGCTGTCAGGGATTGATCCAGTTGGGTTTTGAAGACCTCTAAGCACAAGCACAGCATCTCTGGATGACCTGCCTCACTGTTTGGCTGTCCACATGGAGAAAAAATTTCTCCCTTATAATTAGGGTGAACCTCTTTGGTTTCAACTTACGTCTCTTGTCTTTCAGCTTCTCATGATGTATCACTGCTGAAAAGCCTGGCTCCATTTACTCCATAACCCCCCCATAGGTACCAAGGGACAAGGGTGAAAAAGACCAGGTCTTTAACTTTGTCCTCATATGGCATCTGATCTGACTCCCAACCACCTTGATGCCCCCCTGCTTCTGACGTTATTGTAAGGTCTCAGGAGCAACGTGGACATGACAGCCACTTCCTAGAAGCACTACTTTATGCAGAAGACCAAGAGGAAGAGCTCTAAACTTGCTTTTGCATCAGACAAATATTCCTCACATACAAAAGAGGGAAGGATTGCCCTGTAACTCACATTCTCAGTATCCAAGCAGTCTTCCAAAATCCATCATTTCAACATTACCCTTTATTACAAGAAAGGCTAGATTGTTGTGAATGCACAGATTTCATCACTCATGTTTTCCTTAAAAAAATCAACACACCAGAGAACACAGAATTACAAATGAAGGCTTAGAGCAAACAACAAAGCTGAGAAGATGGACAGGGGACTTGGAGGAGATGCGTATTTTAAGCATTCCTGCATTAGGCCTAAATCACCCAGTTTTGTTTCCTTTGAAAACAAAAACTCCAGCACTGAATTCAGGAGAAACTAAAATCAAAGTTCTAGATCAAGTAATCCAAAATGCCTGTATGTTTGGAGCCAGCTCACTCCAGTAATCACATGGCTAGCAATTCTCCTGCCTTTTGGCAGAGGGCACAAACTACCAAGCCTTTAGAAGTATATAATACAGAGTCTGCAAACTAAAAACATACAAGTTTGCCTTACCTCTGAAACAAAAGAAAAAAAAAACCCTCCACATTCACTTAAATACATAAGATAGGGGAAGAAAAAAAACACTCAAACATCCCATGTCACAGCAGTGGTGACTACTTTTACTGCCTCAGTACTGTTCATCTGGGTTCGGCAACTTTCCTGTCTCTTCAGCTGCTCCTTTGCTGTTGCTTATCACAGCTACAGAAACACTGCAAGCCTTAAAGCAGAGTGTGAAACATTAGAGCTAGTTTACAGGGACAGTGACTGGTAACTTGGAATCCAGAAGTGAGACCAGCTCAAGCTGTTCCTGTTCTGCTCTCTCCAAAGGCCACAGCTGCTTCTGCAAGACCAAGTAGGTCTTTGGTGAACATTGCAGCTGCAGCACAGGCATTGCCATCTGCACAACTACAGGTGGTTGTACAATTAGCCAAGCACATTTTCAGCATTATGCACAGCCAATCTACCCACTACTTCCTTCTCTAATGTGCATCTGTTCACTGCTACAATTAAGAAGAAACAAATCTGTTTCTTAGTTAAATATGTCAGTTTACGTGCACCCATCCCATCATGCAAATACTTAGAGCATATTACTGATGGTTATGGCTCAGAGAGCCTGAGTTACAGACCAGTATTACTTCAGCACTATCCTGTTTTCTAAGGGTGCAAGTCTTGGAAGGTTTCTGTTAATAATCTTTATTAGCAGTGGTTTGTAATGGGAAGATAAAAAAGCTGACATAAAAAAAAAAAAAAGACCAAATATTTAGCCAACATTCAAAATGATCCACAACAGGGCTTTTCCAGCCTGAGATTCAATGCAGTCACTTTCACTAGTTGTTCCTTGAGTTTTCTAAAACTTCAGGCTCAGGAGACAAGGAACTGTCACATAACTCAAAACACTCTGTAGAAACAAAATTTTCTGACTTCCAAACATTCCTGACATCTGATCCCACTTCAGATTATAAGAAGAACAGATGAAAGCCAGAGAGTGAAAACAAACCTTTCTGTTTATCCTACTTTTTTCTTCTGAATCTCCTTCAAAGCATAAAAGATGAAATTAACTTACAGGATTCTAGAGTCATTAGAAATCACAAATTGTCTTGGCATGGCATTGTATTTGAAGAAATAGAAGTGATTATCAGGATTAAAGCACCAGTGCTTTCAAGTAAGTCATGTTCTGTATGCAGGGATTTAGCATGAACTATGCTTTCAGTCAGGATAAAAGAAAAAATGTGCAGTGTAATATAGTCAAAAAACAGAGGCTCCTGCAAGGAGCCTGGAGGCTCTAGAGCTGCAGAAGCATAGCCTGTGGTAGGAAAGACATGGTGTTTCATGAACTGAGTTTCAGGAAATAATCCAGATAACTGCAGTGTTACTTCAGTGGGGTTCTGAGGGGAAAAAAAAAAAAAAAAGACAGGAAAAAAAAATCCACCCAAACCCACATAGGCTACTGGTGAGTACCTCAATGTGGAGGTTTAGAAAACTAGGTGATTCTATCCATCATGCTCCCCCCTCAACCCCTTAAGTGAGCTTGGTGTCAGTTCTCCTTTCTACACCTGCAGTAACTTCTCTTAGAAAAGCCACATCATGTAGACATGGACAGAGGAGTAAAGGGAGTCCCAACCACAGCCATTGCCTTTTCCTCTGTCTTTTCAATGGGACATCCCAGCTTGTCCAGTTCTAAGGACATACATCTGAGGGTAATGAAATTGTACTTACCTTACATAGAGAGGAAGCTTGTAAGAATACATACATGAACATCTGGAAGTATTCCAGTACTCTGAAAATAAGCATGAAAGTACCCAAGAAAGATAGATGGGTAGAAGATAAGAAACCAGCAAGCTCCATTTCATTGGTCTGAATCATCAAGAAGCATATCTCCTCACAGAGGTGGTGACGAAGCTAGGACAATCTCAGCTCTAGTCTGTGCTTTTATAGAATGCCCATAAATCTCTTAAACTGTGCAAAGCTGTCCAAGGAGATCTGAGAAGGCTGAGGTATCTTCTTCTGCAGCAAACGAAAGAATCTGTGTATGAGCTCTTTCAGCATGTGGGTCTCATAAGCACAATCAAACAGCTTCTTTGATACAAGAGGACCAGATGCTTCAGAAGAAAGCAAAATTGGCTTGTAACACTATTGTTCCTCCTTTGTATTAGGGATACCCAACCTGAAGATATTTGGGGTTGTTTTTAATATAAACTGTTGCTCACACAACATGTTTAATGTAAAGTTGTAGTCAAATGAACACTGCAAGCAAATTAAAGGTAATTCTAAAGGTCATTGTTCAAACATTTACCATTGCATTAGATAAAACTCCCACACCCAATGCAATACTCTTCTGTTTCATCTACAGTCCTCTGTAGTCTACAGTATAACTGTCACATCCAACTGCGTTGAGAATCTTTTATGAGACCTCAGAGCTGAAAACTCAGATAATGAGACAAAAATCCCACTCTGCAAGCTCACCTGCTAAAACAAAGTCTAAACCTATATCTATTGCTAGCAATGAAAAAAATTCTTCAAGGCTCTGAAACAAATTGCAAGACATTGCTGTCTTTCACAGCATGTTATTGAACTATAAAGGCTTTGCAGATCTCTCCTTTCTCTGCCCCATAAAAGCCACGCTGTCTTCATCAGTGCTCCTGCAGATGAAAAGTTACAAAGGTGAAGGAGGAGGCAAAGCCGCAAAGATGCACAAAACTATCCCTTGCAAACGGGAAATTTGGAAACCAGCAGAGATGACTACTCCCAAAGGAGAAGTCTTTTCTTTTTTTCCCTTCAGAAGCAGCATGCAGTATTGTGAGAACTAAATCAGAGAAAAGACTTCTCACTATTACAGCTTCTTCCAGAGAAATTAGTAGCCTTGGGAGTGTGATTCTCCAAGCAGTGTGAGAGCCAGAAATGTGAGAACTTAGTCCCAACTTCTAAAACATGCTGTGCTCATTGCAACAATAGGCTCCCCCCCCCCCCCAAAAAAAAAAAATACTGCCTGCTCACATTTACTGGTCAGTCCAAGGGGAATTAAATATTTGGTTAGAAGGACTGAGCACTCCCAAGTCAATATCAGAACTGATCAGAGTAATGAACTAATCATAAGCTTAAATAACAGAATACATATAAGATGCTCCTCATCATAGTTTTTCCAGCATGCACTGTTACTCGAGTGATAAAGACAACATACTGTGTGTTACCCCATACCATTCTGCTGATGGCAAGCTTATCCTGGAATTTCATCCCAAACACTACATGGTGGCTTTTCTCTGGAGTCTGTGTGATTCCCTCTTTCACACCCTGTGCCTCCTCCTGCTGAATTTTGCTTGAACTGTGAAAACACATACAGCAGTATCATATGTACAAAATCATTCCTCTGGCAATTTGCTAGCAGATAATTGGTGACTATTCAGTTAGACACTGCCTTTGCATAACTCTCAGCAACTTTCAGAGTCTTAGAACCTGGTTGGATCCACTTTCTTGGGCAGAATTAATCTCTGGCAGTAATTAAAGCTCATAGGATGCTAGACCTCTAAGGGAGGGAAGATGATCCCTCAGACATCTTTGCTCTTTTGGAGCTGGCTGTGATCACTCAGAGACTGCTGGCCCAGATTAGTGAGCAAGTGATACAAAAAGCCAAAGATAAAACAAATCTGTCTTCATGCTGATTGTGGCCACATGAAGCCTTCTCCATGAGCCACTTAGGGATTCCTTTAAAACTGGGTATGAGACTCTGTCTTGTGGGAATCCTCACTGTCAGACAAGAAGTTGTAAAATAAATTGCTCAGACAAAAGGAAAATGTCTCTTCCTTACTGTTTCCTATGGCAGTTCCTCTTCCTAACCTCTGTCTTTTGTGCATCAGCAAGTGTTACTACAGCTGCTGAAGATGTTTTAAACTGGGCTTCATAAGCAGACTGGGCTGACTGGCTGGGTCATCTCAGTGTATCCTGTTTTCCGGGTCATTTTGCCAAGGGGGTACCATGCTATCACCCCACACTATGGTACTAGCCTAAGTGAGTAAATCCAACTGGCTCACACTTGCTCCTGAATGATTGCAAAACACCTGCTCACCTACAAACTGACACAACATCAGTTTGAGCAGACAGTCAGAGCCCTGAAATGTCTAAGAAAATGCTATTCTCATCTGTGATAGTCCTTCAGAAGAAGTGCAAATAAATATTCAAGGATGAGAGCTAAACTTCATACTCTCCTCAGGTTCCACCTAGCATTGGATTTTATGTTATACACAACTGGGGCAAAGGAAAAAAAAAAAATCCACCAGCAGGAAAATCTTTCCTGGGAGAAAATTTTGGGGGTTTATTTTTTATTTGTCTGCAAATAGACATATAGTGTCTGCCACAAAAGAGCAACTTGAAACAGGTATGAGTGGCTGACAATCCAAGGCCAGTGAAGTGCAAGGGGACTTGAAAGGACTGCCTGGTATGGAAATTTATTAATTTACAGTAACACTGACCTTAGATTAGCCACCAGCTCCATCAGGTCATAAGGCATACTAGATAAACTTGACAAGTAATCAGAATATATGATTACTGGATAAGATTCAGCTTTGTTAGTAATCAACCGAAGATGTTCATACACAGTAACTGAAGACTTGGCTTTATGATACCAGATAATTAAAGCATTATCCATTTATCCTTTATTGCCACTATATTACAGTTTATTTTCCAAATGCTTCAAGCTATTAAAAATGGAAAGGAATTAATGATTAAAAAAAAATAATAAAAGGAGCAAAGCAGTAAGATAATTCGACTGAGCCAAGTCTCCTGTATGTAATTGATGTTCATTTCATTACCAGGGGTCAAGCATTGCTTGTTTCCCTGCCATGGAATTGCCCCATTAAAATGCTGCAAGTACATCAACAAAGCAGGGTCCAGCTTCCAATGAGATGCTTATGTGGTATTCCAAATTTGAACAAGGTTGTACTGATTGTAATGGAAGATAAATTCTAAGGGACTGGAAAATATTGGTGTGACCCTCTCCATTTAAAAAACTAGAAAATGAAGTATGATCCAATATTTGAGTACAAGGACTTTAAAGCCACAGCCATTACTAGAAATCTTTACCAGCATTTCTTAAAGACTTTGTTAAAAACACCTCGTATGCAAAGTATTCAGAAATAACTCTCATTTTTCTTTAGCTGAAGAGAAGCATTGTAAAGCTTTCACTCCTGGAAGATTTTAAATGACACTAACAATGGTAACTAGTGTCCTTTACAGAGAGAAGACTAAAGGTCTGGAGTCATTGCTCTTGTTAAAATCTGATCAGTTTACTTTAAGATCAAACAAGACAAATTACATAAAAGCACGTTTCAAAACAATCAATATTGTGTCTGTCCCAGATAATGGCTCTTTCTTGTAGCTCACTTTTTAAAATAACTTTGAGCACAGCACTTAGGCCAATCTGAAAGTTGGCAGAATTGTTGCAGTTTTGAAGTTGAAGAAGTGTTGCTTGTCCAGTCTCAGAGTGCTGGTCCTGGGCTGCGGATTCAGGCTTAAAAAAACAATAATTGAAGGAATAAGCAGAGGAGATGAAGCAACAATAAGCAAGGAGGGGACAAGGAGAAAACCAAATCCTGTGTTCTGGATCACAGAAGTGTGTGACCGTAGCATAAAAGGCTCAGACAGAGCACCCTGGTGAACACCAAGGCTGTGTGATACCCACTGCTGTGCAGAAATTTCCCAAGGGAAAATATTAACTTTATACTGAAAAGGAGAACTGAAATCAAATCAGCTGTCCAGGAGCACAAGAGAGACATCCTTCTTCTCTAAATTAAGTGAAAACCATGAGATTATGACTTACTCCATCCATCCCTAACTGTGTGTCCCAGATCCGTGGAAAGCTACCCTGAAGGACAATCCGTGTATCTTATGGAACTGTTCTGAAAAATGTAATAATTACCCTTTCCTAAGGGTGTTCTCTGAAGCTGCAAATAGCAATGACTGAAAGAAACTGAAGTGTTCAGACTTGCAAGCACCTTCCAGAAATATCACAGGCTGTGTTTTTATGTCTGATTAAGAACAAATCTTACTGTGCTAATTTTCTGATTTTTGTAGTAGAACCCAAATGCACAATTCAAATAGGCAGCCCTTATACTTGAAAAGACATCCAGAAAAGCAGGAGTCTTAGACATGTCCTGCAGGTAGGCAAACTGAAGAAAATTTAATTTTCACTGTCAGTTTTTTATTCCTTGACATCTAAGCTATCCAACTAAAATCAGTCCCGTTTCAGAAATTCTGTGTTATCGCAACTGTGTTTTTGTGGTAGCTTTCCAATGTGAAGATCTGATTGGGGAAAAAAAAAATGAAGCCTAATTTCTGTAGGGTCTGCACATGGTGTGGTTGTTCTCAATGTCAGGAGAAGGGCTCAGCCAGATCTAATAGCCAGAGCTTTGCACTGTTAGTCAAAGATCCATATTTATGCTGAACTCCATAACCATATCCCCAGAATGCTTAGTGGTATGCTGAGTTAGAATAGAAACAGATGTGTTTCCTGCTGAGCATAGAAGTAAATCAAAAAGAATCAATAAAATGGAAGTTTTCTTTCTGTCTAGCAAAGCTATTTTTGTAGTAGGAATTTAGTATATAGAACTGTAGTCATGTTGTGCAAAATGTTTGGTATACTTTGATAAGAAGCCAGTGGTAATAGCTTTCTTAAACATCTTAATTTATTTTATGCCAGTTCCAAGACCTAACCAAGTTACAAATTCTTGGCTCTGCATACATAAAAGAAAACATAACTAAAAGCTCCAAAAGGTCTTGTGAGTCTGCCAGCATCTGTGCATGCACAAAGAATGCAGCAGCAACAAAGGGTCTAAGCAGAATGAGGGAAAGGATGCGTTATCTGTAAGCAAATAGAGTATGGATACCAACAACATTGAAACTTGGCTAAACTTTATACATGCACAGAGATAACTGCCATCTGCAGTGCTCCTTTGAGACATATCATGAAGAGTTTTGCCTTGCTGATGACTCATACTTTTTCCATCCTGATAAACAACAAGCTAATGAGCTCACAGTGATGAGTCTGTTCTCCCCAACTTTTTCAAAAGCCAATAAACTGCAAGTGTCAGTGAAAAGCCTAAAGGAAACCATCTCAGTAGTTACTTTTATTAATTACACTGTCACCAGACAATAACAACTAAGAGTAAAGCAGGAAGGAATTCTTGCCTCAGAGGACTCATAACCCAAGGGCTCACTTTGGCAAAAATTCATGTAAAAATAGTTCTGTGTTGACTTTTTTTTTTTTTTAATGACACCATTGGTTTTCATGAGCAGAACCTGATGTTGTCAGGTATTTGGAGTATATTTTCGCCTCAAATCTCACTCTGTCCTTCCACCCGGTAACTTCTTGGACATATCACTTACAGAGAGGTTGCTCTACCCAGCTACAGATCTAAGAGTGCAAGTGACCTGTCACTAAAAAACAGCTCTGGGATTTCTACTTTTCTATGCATGTTTAAAAAAAAAAAAAAATCACAAGGCTGAGATTTTCTGTCAAGGAAAATGACAGGAGACATGCAGTAGATTTGGTTCACTTGTTATTTATAGTCATAAATCAGGAGTAACAGCACTGATGAACACAAGAAGGAGTAGGATCACAGCCTCACTGAACATCAGTCCATAGTGATCAGGATTTTTTCATGACTTTCTATTTGTTATATTTCTCCCTGTCATTTTGGCATCTGAAAACACAAGACCTTTTCAGAAGAGGTGAGAATATTCTGAAGCAGCAGGAGACTTTGGTTTTATGATCTGAGGGGTACAGCATTTGGAAAAGCATCCTTATTCCTTAAGCTCATAAACACAACACCCAGAACAATGTAGGAACCTGACAAACCCTTTTGTAAATCTCTCCTTCACTCTGACAGAGCACAGCCACTCAGATCCTCAGACCTGCTAGAGGGAAATGCCTCAAGCACCTCATGAACCCATGGACTAAACCACCTATGTTCTGATTTCATGATGTTTTCATAAATTTCACTCAAGTCTACGCTCCAGACCTTTTCCTACCAGCTCAGTCTCCTGGTTACCTTCAAAGCAGACCTAACATTTGGAACCATGTATCACAGAAAGCCTGCTCTGTTTTCCCCGACATAGGTTAGAGCCCTCAATTATAGCAGTAAGAGACTTTTAAACTTCGCTACACTCATGTTGGCATAAAGCATCGATCCCAAAGGAGTCTCTTATCACTACTCTATTAAGCATTCACAGGCAAGGATTTCTTAGGCTCTGCTGAAGCTGAAGCTATTGCACTTCACCAGAAAATTATTGTCCAGGCCAGAAAGGAAGGAAAAGTAAATGTCTGGGAAAGGATGATTCAAGAACATGCTCCAAGGGATAAGAAATTCTTTACAAGAAGTAAAATAGCTTCAGCAAGATCCATCATGAGAGCCACAGTAGCATTCGTCCACCAATAGCAGCAAGACCCAGGGGTGAGTTTCTGAGCACAATTTCAAACCTGAGTCTCTTAAATCCTGTCAGGGCTGTACAGCCAAACATTTATCTGTTCCCTCAAAGATCTTGAGGGAGTTCCTAGTAGCTTTAGATGCAGAGATTAATCCAATAACAACTACTAAATCAGGCTACAGAAGATCACATTGGAGAGAAACAAAGGGGACAGCTCATTAGAAATCCCAAAGGGCTGACAGCTGGGCTGTGCTGGATGCTCCCAACAGGACTGTGAGTATCTTAGTATGTTGAAGACCAGGTTGTAGCTGCAAGAGCTTTGAAGCTTTCAACAACGCTGAGGTACTCAATATAGGTCTTTGAAGTGGCTTTTAGGCTTCTAACTTCATTTATGATTCTAACTTGAGGAAATTTCTCCTGAAATACTGTAGCTCTTGCTCTCCCAGGTTTTTTTTCTTTTATTTCCCAAAAAGAAGTGACCTGTTAGAAAGAATGGACCAAAGATCTGACACTATGGGCCCATTTCAAATGTAAACAATTTTATGAACTTGGAATATGCTTACTCAGATTACTTATTGGATTCTATCTAGACTTCATTTGATTGTTAAATGCTGACAAAAATCATTGCAAAACTCATTTAGAAACAGATTTTTTATAGCAGATAAATAAAGTTTTTAATCCCTCAACTATATGTGTTATCTTTTCTCCAACAATCCAGCTACCAATTCAACAGAGACAAGAAACAGCCTAAAGTGAGTCAATAGCTACCTCATGGAACAACAGATGGAGGCATGGCTCTGTGTCAGAACATCCAAGCTCTGCTTTCCTCTCCTCAAGCAGAAGCTTATCCAGAAATTGTTACATGTGTACAACACTGCCAAAGACCTTCTGTTCTCCCTCCCTCTCTCCCTCTCCCAACTAGCATGGGATTAGCAGCATAGCTGCACAGTGACTTCTGTTTCTACCCTCCACAGAGAAAAATCTTTTAAAATGCTGTACCCCTGTTCCTTCCGTTTTGGGAAAGAAGTCACATCAGTTGCATACCCTGATGTCTCCTTGTCTACACCCCAGCCTCTAAAAGAAAGGGCAACATGTGCAGGTCTAACTAATTGGCTGACAATGTTTCTATTTCTGTCTAAAGAAAATGTGAACTGCAAAACTCATTTAAATAGCATTTCAAAGCAGAAATCCTTCAAGTTCTCTGTTCAAGAGAGACCTGAGGAAGACATTGCCTTAAAGGATCAATGGATGAAATATGAGAACAGTGTCTGTTGCAAGGAAGAATCAAGAAATTTTTGTTCCAGTTAAGCACTTTCAACCATTTAAAGTCATGTTTTCCTCATTCTTGTACCTTGGCTTTGGCCATATTCATGGTCTGGGCTTCTCAATCTGCTCCTCGTAACTGCACTGTTTAGGCACTGTCCTCACTTGTGGGAAACATGTATTTGAATTCCCTTAGGAAGCTCCCTGCCAGAATAGTGAGTCCTCCGACTTCTCTGCTAACAAACAAAAGCAGGAGTAGTGTTAACTCTACTATGTGATCCTCTGTGTCCTGAGAGGGGTGGTTTCTGAAAAAGTCCTCCAGTTAACACTGAGAAACAAGAAAACAGTTTATGGCTTCCCATGGCATTAAGATGGGAAAAAAGTAATGAACATTTCAGCTCTGATGAGACCAAGACATTCCTGGACAAGATCCATCTAATGGATGGACAGATGGATGGATGGAGAGAGAGAGAGAGAGAGACAGAGACAGAGAGACAGAAAGATTGACTGACTAACTAATCAACCATAAAGATGGAGCCTAATTATCCAGTATAAAATCAGGAGTTTGGGAGAGGAAAACAAGTTAAACATCATCATACTCCAAACATGTTGCCTGATGACTGGACCAACCTTCCTCCTCTGGGATCTAAACCCATAATCTTTGGGGTCACAGACTGAACTACGGTTCTCATATTCCCATGCACAAATAAATGTTAGAGAGAGGAAGAAGCCCTCAGTGGGGTGGATTTCTTTTGGCTTTAATATAGTCCTGTGGGAAAATATCACACTGGCCACTCTGTTGAAAAACTGAACTCTCCAGACATTCTTGGAACCATTATGATGAAAAATGTGGTGGAGTCTTCAACACATTTCAAAAAAGAAAGCGTTTATTTCATTCAGGTTCATTCTGCCATCAGAAAACAATAACAAATGCTGCAGTCCAGTTTGCCTTCAGGCTAAACAGCAATATGAGCAGTTGTCGTGGCTTTAGAGACAATGGTTTGCTGAATTAATTCTTTACTTTGCCTCCTCCTCTTTATAAATCAATAGCAAAGTAGAGAGCAGCTCCTCTGCCTTCTTTACCTATGCAGAAAAAGAGAGCGAGTTGAGGAGGCAATGTATCTCATCTTGCTACAAAATAACTTCCATTTTGTCCTAAAAAGAAATACATAAAAAACAGGGACTATATCTTCCAATTAGATACTAATTTTTCTTTAGACACTTTTCTTCTTTAGAGAAAACTTCCACATCCTTCTCTGCTCTCCATGGTTTTACCTCAAGCTACAAGGAACTAGCTGACTTTAAGAACAATGGCTGCTTAATTTTTTTCCCCTTGGCCATTAGCACTTCATGTGAAGTTGAGTTCTCACTGTTAAAAGAGCCTTAATTGCCGGTCTACATTGGTAATCGCATTATGGTCCCTCCATAATAGAGGACTAATTACTGCAGAATTTCACATGGATTTTAGTTAGCTTATTTTTTTAAAGCATCTTTGTGTTACTGAAGATCTTCAAGTTACAAATAAGAAAAACACAATTTCACCTTCCACATTCAGTCTGAAATTTCTGATTTATGTACAGATTATGTCACCAAAGGGAGCCTGTTTCTCTTTACACTTTGCTTGCATAAATCCCAGATGATATAAATTCCATTCAAGTTGTCTTTTTGCTAGAGACTGGCATCAGTCCCATTTCCCCCAAGTTTGTACAAACTTGAAATGAAGATTTGGCCTATGGGAGCTCCCATGCAGCACTGCATGAGCATATGCTTTGGGGGATGGTCTGAAAGCACATTTTGAGTGACAACCCTGACAGAACTTTTGGATGCTAATCTTAGAAAGGTTCCATTCTCTTTTCAAGTCAATGCATCTTGAAAGAGGCCACATAGTCCTTTGACAACATCATCTAGTTTGTTGTTATTCTTAGAGATGCATATTTAAAATGTCAAGGTATGTAGGAGTGTTTTAGGCACTCTGTTATTATTTTTCAAATTTCCCATGATCATTTCCCATGTAGCTTATCTGTAAAAGGTACAAGGTGCTGAGTTCTTTGTTTGGAGCCATTAAGAAAAAAAAAAGGGTTAGCTGGGCTACCAAAAAAATGCACATTAATAGGCCTAGTGGTAGACATTCTCTGCTATGAAGTGCTCTCCTTTCTTGCTTATATGGATACTCAAAATTCCAACTTTCCCGAAAACTCATATTTAACAACAACAAAAGTGTTTCATAGGCAAAAAAAAAAAAAAAATCTTCTTTGCCTTTTGTTAAGTGCTGAGCAACTGAGACCAAGGCCTTCACAGTTTCTGTCTCTCGCTGCCTGTGGACTTTGCATCACTCCAGATACACAGTTGTTCCCACCTCCATATAGGATCGTCGAATTGTTTAGGTTGGAAAAGACCTGTACGATCATTGAGTCCAACTGTTAGCATAACATCACCACATCCACCACTAAGCCATTTCCCCAAGTGCCACATCTACACATCTTTCAAATACCTCCAGGTATAGTGGCTCAACCACTTCCCTAGGCAGCATGCTACAATGCTAAACAGCTCTTTCTGGTGAATATTTTTTCCCTAATGTCCTAATCTAAACCTCCACTAGCAATATCTGATGCAATTTCCTCTTAATCTAATTACTTGTTTACTTCTTCACTTGGAAGAAGAAACTGACACACACTTTACTATAACTTAAAGGATGTTTCCATTTTTTTCACTGCTTTGAGTAAGAGAAGACTGGGCCAAGGGAAGTAGGATTTGGAGCAGGATAAACCATCCTCAAAGGAGCTGCTCCAAGACAGAAACAAAAAGGAAGATTCTTGTAGCATTTGAGAGAGTGTGGGCCAGCCAGTCTCCATATGTCAATATCCCACCACTTTATCACCATTGTATTTAATCCCTGGAGAAATCAGAACTGTGTAGCTTTGGCTTCCGTCATGAAAAATTAGGGAAAAAACTGCAGCCAATTAAAAAAAAAAAAAAAAAGAGCTAAATGCTAAAATGAATTAAAAGTATTGATGCAAAATACCTAGACAGATGCTGAAACTCATCTCATCTGCTACTGTCATTGGGCTAATTATAGTGGTTTCTGAACCTCTGTAGTTAAGCAAGTGTCAAGGTTTCCATTATAAACCTAATTTTTAGAACTCATCAGTGGAAAAAGAGCTCTGCGTTGCGCTAAAACTCAAAAGTTTAAAAAAAAGTACATGATTTTGTGGACAGAGAGTTTATTTTATGTTAGGAGAAGTTAAATTGTAGCTAATCACTTTGATTTCACTATTTAAAAAAAATACTAATTAGTTGCACAATGTCTCCTGCACTGGATTTGCAGCTAATATTTTTGTTACATATTTTGCTACATAACCTAAACACACACATTGCAATAAAAGGGACTGAATAAATTTTAAAAGGTTTGAATATAATAGCTGGGGGGGTGGGGGGGTAGAAAACAAACAACACACAATTCATCCTAGCAGAAATGAACAGGTCATATTTAAAAAAAAAAAAAAAAACAAAACAAAACTTTAAGCTTACACAATGGACCTTTAAGGCATCCACTATTATTTTTCAGATCTTGCATTTAGACCATTTGAAAATATCTCCCTAAGTGTTATTCCCAGCATATTTACAAGTATTTTTCAGAAGGCAATGTAATACAAAGATGATAAATAACCCTATCTGGCCATGCTTTCCAATATCACTATAATTTTCTGAAGTCAAAAAGCAGCAGTCTAAAACACCATTAGCTAAATATATGCTGATTACGGAGCCTTCTCAACAGCAAAGCTCAGGCTCAGGGAAATACAGTGAGGCACAAACTCGCTGCCTCTAAAAAGAGATTTTCTACCCAATGCTCCCTTACTGGATTCAGCTGCCTCTTCCTGTGACATGAGCAAGCAAGAGGTAACATATTTATGCTCAGCTCTTACCAATCCCTTGTATGTTCCATTCTGAGCTGAAATTCAGTTGTCGTGATGATGGGTGCTAAATCAATGCCTGCAACCATTTCTTCAAGGCATCAAGCACTAATGTATTTATGACCAGTAATCCAAGGAAACAGAACAGAACTCTTTTTTTTTTTCAGTGAGATTTTATCTTTGAAAGAGCTGGAATGTCAAGTAAAACTTCACTACTTCGCAAGTTCTGACTGCCCTAAACTTGCAAACAGCAAATATAGATACTGTATTTGTTGTTCTTTTGTTGTACTTTAAACTAAATTATTCGTTCTCCGTGGAAAAACTCAAAGTGAATCCTCCAAATATTTATTTGCACTATCAATCAGTTCATTCCTGAAATTCAAACACCTATTAATTGTAGCAATGACATGGCCCCATTCCTCTAGCAGCCTCCACCGAATGAGCAAGTGCTCCTTCCAAAGGGCATAGCACTCTAAAAAGAGCATTGCTAAAGCTCTCTGTAATCCAAAACAACATTTTAACTACCAGGGATTCCTCTGAATACAAATACACATTTTATTTGAAAGTATTAGCTCTATGTTTACCAGAAGTGTTTTTTAAAGGAAGGTACACTGAGTCTGGGGAAACTTTGATGATTTTATTCTATACATCTCAACAAATCTATTGCTGTCATTTTTTTTATGGTGCAATATGATGCTTATTTCACTAAAATGACTGCACTAAGAGAAAACAAGACAAAAATACGGGATTGGAAAACAGCTCATTCATCACAAAAGTAAATATCTTGAAAACTAGGGCTTACTTTTAATTACACCACCAGTCCACTATATGATTATGACTATTATTTGTGCATTTAATTATTTAATAATTATGCAAAATGCCCTGAAATTATGCAAGTTCAAAGCTATTTTTCTTTAACCTTTGTCCATTATGCAAAGTAAGAAGAATTCTGGCCTTTGCATATTTTGTCATATTCCCTGAAGACTGTAGGTTCTCTTTTTCATGCTAATATTAAAGAACAAACCTGAACAAACACTATCAATAAAGCACCCACATTCATGTAATAAGTCAGGTACTTGCCTTTTCTTGATGCCACTGCTTATTCCTTTTTTCTTTAATTATTATTTTATGTCCATTTTAAGGTGAAGAACTAAATCCTGAGTGACAGACGTCTGTCCCACACTGGGGCAGACTGTGATGTGACAGAAACCTTCCTACTTTTTTTTAAGTTGTACTGAAACGTTCTGTTTTGTTTGAATTGTTTCCTGTTGAACAACTTCTCTCTGCATCTCCTTGGATTCTTTGTGGGTTGCCAGAAGTAGGGATGTTTTGGCCAACAGCAGATCCTTCTATCAGATCTGCAGACGCAACCAGGGACCTGAGAAGTCTTCTAGCTGGTCAAAGGTAGTCAAGTGTGGTTCAAGAAAGTTTATGATCACCTAGATACAAAGTTTTGGGGGTTGATGCAATTCATCCTCAAATCAAGCTGCATAATAAATACATACATAATCAAGCTGCATAATACATACAAGGTAGTAATTGTATTTTTGCCTGGTAGCTAATAAGCAGCAGGTGGAACAAAGTATAGCTTCCTAAGACAGTTTTTGCTTTTGGTGGTGACAAAATGCTACTGTCCTATCCCATAAACAGAACAGTAAGGGTGTATGAGATGTGTTGAGAGAGAAGAGTCAGAGTTATAACACATCAAGTTAAAAGTTTCCCCAGAGGACACTCTTGTGATAGAATATACCATTTTATGTAATCCTCAGCTTTCTGTGGAAAAATACTAATTTCAATGAAAAAAATCATTGAAAATGTCAAAAATCCAGTGAACCCCCAAATTTAAAGATGTTTCACTCGATTTTCTTTTTGCCATTGTTGTAATATAAAAAAAATCCACTGGCAGCATTCCAGTAAGAATTTTAAAGCATTTATTTTGATGAAAAAAAAAAAAACCTCAAGTGAAATGAGAAAAATAAATATACAACATTTTGACTCCAATCAACATTTCAGAGTATGCTGGTTTTACAGCAGTTTGCTGCAAGTTTTGACACTGCACCCTTTCCCACAGTAGAGGAATTTCCATTTTTGCCGAGATTTATGGTCTCTTCCTTGAAAGACATAATACATACGCACCTTTTGTATAACTAAGGAACATGGCTGGGAGGTCAGAATAAATACATTTGGTTCACAGGTGCTCAAAACTCCAAGCTCCAACAAATGCTAAGTGTGTTACAAACACAGGGGAAACAACCATCCTTGTCCCTGAGGAGCCATCTGCCCAGTTTAAGAAAAGACACATCAGCAGAGTAAAACTAGCAGGAAGGGACTATGTGTTAATGGTGGTCCAGACAATGAAACCATGCAACTCAGTAGCTTCATTGCTCCAAATACAAAGTAAGAGAAGTGTAAAAATGAAAATCAGACAATCAGGGAAAAAATTGTAGGCTATGGAAAGAAGGAGTCTTGGATATAAAATATTGCTGTTCCCATTTGTGCCAGGAGAGTTTGAACGTTTTGGAAACATTAAGTAGTTGAGGCGGCATAGAAGCTGGGATGTGGCACTGGAAAGGAGAAAATAGTGAAAAATATGGTCCAAGGAGGTAGAGCAAAGGAAGCAGGACCAGGAAATAGAAGGCTACTCACACAACCTGCAAAACATCCGCCTGATCTCATAGCCCTCCTTTAATGCCAGAGAGAATTGTGTATGGTGAGAGAAATTCACAGCAGGGAAGCTATCCAACAGTGACCATTTAACTAGCATCTGTGCTGCTGTCCAGGAAGACTTCCCTTCCCATCTACACGAGCTGCCCAAAGTCACAGCAGGTGTAAGTGTACCCCATACAGTCTCCCAAACCTGCTGTTCCATGCCTTGCAAGACCCAGGGAGCTCCACCCAGGGAGCACATAATTGAGCAGCACAGGTGGTGGTGGACCAGTATCCAATCCCACATCACAGTCCTGTTATGTTTGCTAGGACAGTCACAGGCAATGTAACAATATTTACTTCTGAAATCAAGCAAGTCCAAACAGAGTAGCAAAGGACAGCTACCAGAATAGGGATACCCCAATGAGGCACAGCCCTTCCCTAAATGAGCCACAGGCCCTAGAGCTACCTTCCTGTAGCTTATCATTTCAAATCATCTGACAAAGCTATAGCCAAATACACTGGAGCTAAATCTGAGCACTACAGGATCTATCTCATGGAGGCCATCTTAGAGACACAAAATGGTTCCTCTCTCCTTTTCAGTGGTGGTTATATTCTTACTTACCAAATACGTTAATTAGAAACCATAAATCTTGACCCATTGTCATTTACATGACTAACAGATTGGACACAAGATGGGCAATGACAGCTCCAGCATCTGAATATTTGCCACCTGGATCCACTCCATCTCTGATTTAAGTAGAGTTTTCAGTGACAAGAAAGGGAGCTGCAACTTCCGTATCTCAAACTCTGTAACCATGGAAACCAGCACTAATTATATGTATCACTAAGTTCTAAATGTATTCAAATGTAACACATTACTCTGAAAATATTGAGGTTGTTTTTCTTTTTCTCTCTCACCTTAATATGTTGCAGTTTGCCTTCTGGCTTATTTGTCTTCTAAGTAATTTCACTCATAAAAAGATAAAAGTATGTAGGTGAAAATTGCATTCATTTTCTTTTATGTAACCAAGAGGTAGAGTCATGTAAATGTTTGATCACACACTTCCTACCACTGCTGTAATCAAATGTGAGGGGTTACATTTCATGTTAAGGAGATGCCGTTCCTAAAAGTGAAAAAGAAAGCAGCAAAGATCTGCCACTGACATTATGAAAGCAAAACATCTCCATGGAGCACCACAGTGATGGCTTATGAAACAGGAATATGCAGGAAAGGAAACAAGGAAGAATGAACACCACACCTTTATCATTCTTCCTATTCCTGTACCATAACCCTTACAGCTACACACCAGAGGAAAAGCTGAACTAAACCCCTGACTAGAACTGTGTTCCCAGGACTTGTGACTGACTTCACAGTTTAGTGAACTACTAAATCCCTGATGCCTGAATTATCCTGAACCTGCACATTCATCATTTAGTTTACTACATGATCAGAGACATTCAATCATGTCACACTTTTTTTCCCCATCTGAATAGGCATCTGCTACAGTCAAAATGTGATGTGGAAGCACCAGAACAGTGAAAGGCTAAGGCTGTTGGACCAAAAGCTTTTAAGTTATTGTCCATTTTTTTTCCCCCCACCAACAGCTGAGTATGGAAAGGTAAGTCTAGTGCAAGAACTCCTAGGTGGATGGCTTGGACCAGAGCTTTTGGGAATGACTACACAAGTAACTGAACAGTGTCTGGGACTAATCCCAGGTAGCAGGACTCATCCAGAGCACTGTTAAATTGTGAATCATTCTCAGGATGGTTTTGGCCAAAATCAACTAACAGTCTTCCAAACAATTCCCAGACATAGCTTAGGAGCTGACAGAGATCCAGAATCTTTCCAATGCACAAGTTTGGATGTGATTACTCTATTTTGGAGACCAAAAGCATTTAATAGCATGGACACAGGCTGGTAGTACTGAAAAAAAGACCAGATTCAAGCATGATTTGTTAGTCTGAAAGTGGCCTCAGAGGCAGAAGGTTTAATCTGAAGCCCAAATGTGCTCTGTCATATGGAGCAAAGGTTTATTTCAGGACATCTGGCTGCTCATCTCTACCTGCACTTCACAAAACATTCTCGCATTGATATTGATCAAACATGAACTGAAGGGGCTTCACAAGGAGTCTGAGAAGGCTACTTCATCTTCCAGGACTGTTTGTTCTCTTAGTCTGACCAATTTAGTATTCATTGACAGCCTGCTCAGGGTAAAAAATAACCCATCTCTGAAGTCAGCCAGGGATGCAGTCACTCACAACTATTTAAAAAGACATGGTTAGGCTTTCTAGGCTCCTTATCTAGTCGATGTAGAGACACAAACACCTTCAGAAGGCAACTCAAATGAACTGTTGAAATTCAGCTGCAGTAGAGGACAGCCTGGTGGCCCCTGTAAAGAAAGAGTCAGTGCAAAGCAAGCCTCCTGACACTGGCTAACTCAGGGTGCCTTCCATCACATTTCAACTCTTCAGAACATTTTAAGATAGAGTTAACTTTTGATTGTTTATTAACCTAAATCAAACACTCTGCATTTCATAATCAAACTTCAAGAAGAAAATGCTGCTTTACAATGTCACCTATAGTAGATAAGAGAGAGAAAACATTAGTATCTTTAACAAGTAAAACCCAAGCAAAACTCTTCCATTTAAAGGCCACAGGCAAATCAGCTTTAACAAAACCTGATCTCCATAGAGATTTCGCTTCACTGTGTTTAATAAAACTCATGAAATCCAAGAAGAAAGAAAAACCTTAGACTGTCAAATGAAAAGGAAAAAAAAACCTGGATAATACTGAAAGGATTGTCTTGTTTTATCTTGCCCTGTTTCACTGAAGTGACTTCAGCTACAGCTGTTGTTTTCTGCTTAGTCTTATTGTGCCAACATTGTAAATCAAAGTTTTCTTAAATACAACAGAAGCCTCCAAGATACTAAAATTTATGAACTATACTGCATTTCTTTAATGCTATGGGAGCAATTTAGTAACCTCTGGGAAAGATATATTAGGACTGCAGAGTTCTTTCTATTTGTATTGTTATAGTCCCTATTGCTCGTAAAAGTCTTGGAAACAATCTGGTTCAGTCCATGTTCCCAAATGGGTCAGGGAAGATTTGTCCTTGGTGAGAGTCTGCACCAACATGTGAACAGGCTAATTAATACCTAAAAATGCAAGCTGCTCTCATTAAAAATCTGTAAAGACATCACACATTTTGAAATAACCTGAGGTATGCATGAGGCAGCAGTAGCTGATATTACGGAGTTTCCTCCCCATTTTGAGGAGTCAAATGAAGTGAATGGCCTGATAGTTTCCACTCAGTAGCCACAGAATTTGATTTACTCTCAGTATGTAGCTCCATGCAAAAATCAATTATACTCAAATTCCTCATCTTAAGAAAGATACATCTGAGAAGAAAGCAGAACACACATCTCTACCGTCACAGTTGGTGTGAGGAGAAACAAGGAATGACTACCCATTCTTTCTCATTATATAAAATTTAGAATCAACTCACACATTCATAGAATACCAAGTTGGAAGGGACCTCAAGGCTCATCTAGTCCAACTTTTCAGGGTAAGAATAGAGTTTAACTGAGATGGCCCAGCACCCTGTCAAGCTGGGCCTTGAAACTGTCTAACATAAGGGAATCCAACACCTTCCTTGGGAGTTTTTTCCAACATCTAGTATTTTGAATGGTAAAAAAAAAAATTCTGACATCCAGTCCAAATCTCCTCAGTAGTGACTTGTCCACATTACCCCTTGTCTTTATTATGTAACTCTTTGTAAAAAGGGAGTCTCCCTCCTCATGAGAGCTGTCCTCTATGTACTTGCACATGGTTATGTTTCTTCTCAAAGCTGAAGAAACCCAGTTCTCTCAGCCTTCCTTCATATGACAGGTCTTCCAGTCCTCTGATCATTCTTGTGCCCCTTCTCTGGACCCTTTCCAGCCTGTCCACATCCTCCTTTTATAGCTGACCAGTGCTGAGTAGAGTGGGAGAATGACATCTTTATCCCTGCTTGTGATACTCTCATTAATGTGACCCAGCAACTTCCTCTAAGCATTTTTACCAGCCAGTGACCAAGACAGGAGGAACAACTTGTACCTGTGTAATTGTGCTTATGGTTTTCTTACTTCTTCTTGATCACATCCTCAGATCTTAAGAATGAGAACTGATTGTACATAATACCGTCCCCAAGGTGATTGCAAGGCAGCTTTGGAGATACCTTCCCTTCAGCCAGTAGATCAAGGGTGTGACTATGCAAACCTACTCCTGAAGTATTCCCAGATAACCACGTATCCTCTGGCAAGTTCACTGCAAATATTCTTACATCATGTCACCATGTCAAAGCTTGCTTATTAAGCTTAACAATAAATCCTCCATTGGTGATTATTTTTGCTATGTTAATTGAAGATGTTTCTTCCCTAGAGCTAGATCACTGAAGTCCTAAACTCACCCCTTTACTATTCTTCCAAAGATAATGGGTGAGGGAGAGGAGTGGAGGTTGCCTTCTCTTTACTCAGTTGTCAGAGACATCTCTTTAAAAAACAAGAAGTAACAAGCTGGTCTGTGCACAGTCACTGCTGTGCTGCTCCTGCTGGAAAATAACATCAACCTTTCAAGACCTCTTCTAAACTTCCAAACCTTTCAAATGTTTTGTGTTCAGCTACACTTTTACAGCAAAATTACTCAAATTATGGGTTTAGTCAGAATAAATGATAACAGTCTCTGAAGCTGAGCTTGCTGAGAAGGCTTTAATTCAAGAGGGTTTACCTTCTGAATTCCAGTTCCACTGCTTTCTGTTCACTGTAGGATGAATTGGCTGCATAGACTTGCTGATATTAACCCAACTTCTGAACTCACCCCTAATTATCTCAAGAATATCTGACACCCAACTGATTGAAAAAACTCTTCTATTACAGGAGAAGGAAATGGGCCTATTGAACTGGCCTCTTTCTGTAAGCACAGCACTATTGCATCTGCGTAAATTCTTATTTCCATCACCACAAAGCAAACATTGCTTTTGTGGCAATAAGGCAGCAGCTGTATTCTGCAGAGCAGTTCAGCACTTCATGGCATCATCTGCAATACGTCCTCTATAAAAGGAAGCTCAAGCCCACCCGTGCCTGAAACTCAATTTAGATAATGGAATCTTAACAATCCATCCCAAAAAACTACCAGAATCCATTGTAATACAAGACAATTTCAAGGAGGATTTATAGGAAGCAGGTCTTTGGTAGATGGTGGTGTTACCCATCTGTGAATTCCCATTAGTGTGTGTAATTAGGGAGTATTTACATATGCTACTGCGTTGCACTGTTCTGAGGCACTCAGAAGATGCCAAGATACTGTATCGTAAATCGTATTGTTGAAGCAGATGGAGCTCCTTGCTCAGTTAAAACTTACAGTTAGACATAATTGGAGAAGCCTGTGCAGAATATTCTTTATTTCTTTAACAACTTATCAAGTTCTTTGTATTGCAAAGCAATTCAGATGAGATGTCTTTTGAAATGTGTTGCTAATAAGCATTTTTACTCCGTATTTTGCAGACAGCTCAATCATTACACACTGAATGATTATTTCCCACCCTTTTCCAGGCACAGTTACACTGAAATTTCCCTCTCTCTTTCCCTCTTCTGGAAAAACTGCACAACTGACCATTTCTCTAGCATTTTCCATTTAGTTATCTCAGACCATTGCCACTATAAAGTATCGCAACACTCCTTCAGGATACTAACCTCATTAGCTTCTGAAGAAATTGAGTGCAAAGAGATTAATGTGAAGATACATTAAAAGTTGCTGAAGGTTTGGTTGTTTTTCTTTTTTAGCTCAAACTGGCCTCGTTTTCAGAAGTGCAGGTCAGCCACAAATCTGAGCAGTGGAAACTGGATGGTTCATATTTCAGTCCCTTTTGCAGGGCTCAAGTTGAAACTGTGTTGGTACCCTGACTAAGCTGGTATTGCAATTCAAACCTGCAGAAGATTATTTTGTAATTTATGGTGATAGAGTGGGCTGGAGCATCCTAGATAGTGGGAAATTTGTTGGGTATTTTAAAATAAGTTAGGAAATCTAATAAGGTCCCCAAAATCCCCACAAAGGATCAAGTTTCCCAGGATTTGTTACTTCACTTAGTTCTGCTGGCTGCAGCTGAGTGGCTAAAGCCTCTCTACAACACACCCTTGGCACCCAGCTGTGTGGAGTCTGATGCAGCCAACCCAAAAGCTCGCTTCTTACAGTGGTGCATAGCAGCCAAGAGGCTTTCCAAGCCAATCACTGGGGAACAGCTGCACAGCTTCTAGAGAAAGTAACTTCAGATCCTGCACAGCTAGCAATGATAAAACCCAGCTAAAATCAGAATCAAATGCAGAGTGGCCCTCCTGTCCTAGGCATATGATGCAGAGAGACCTGAATCAGATCCAGGTGGTGCATTGGAAGCTGAGTTAGACAAACAAATAGTATTTCTGGATCACTGCACCTCAGTTGAGTAGCCCTGCCCAATCCAAGAACACTCTTCCTCTGTGACACAAACAACCTACCATTTCAGCACAGAGCATGAGAAACTGAGAGCCAATGCAGAGACCTGACGTCATGGATATAGTCTGCTTCCTCCTCCCATGTATTTCTCACATCTGGGTGAGGAACCTTCTCTCCAAACTGGGATCTGTGGTCCAACTGCCTCTGCCCCTCAGGCTCCTCTGCAATTGAAGACACTTCCACCTGCAGACCAGTCTGGGGATACAATCTCTGTAGAACCACAGAACTGATAGAAATAATAAAGTGCTTCTTCCCCTACACGAAATCACCAAATAAGGCATTTTAAGACAAAATTGGTCAGTGTTATCACAGGCTGCTTCTCATGCCATGTAAACAAACAAGGAGACTCTCTGCATGCTGTTGCACTTTCCTTGGCAAAACAGCAGTTTGAGGCTTCTCCTTTATTAAGCCATTGAGGATCCATTCACATTCAAGACAAAATTTCTTTCCTCCAGATATCTGTATCTGAAGTTGAAGAAGATTTCTAACACTCCCATCTTGGATATCCAACAGAGCAACTAGAAAAGCTTCTGCCCGTCACAGAGTCACAGCCTTGTCTCTGGTAACCAGCTGGTAACCAGCTCTAGTAGGCAACAAGCACTTTCTTGCAAGGTTTAGCTGACAGGTCATTTCTTACATGAAAAACATTTTTTTCTCTCCTGAATAGAAGCAAGTCAGTAGTTTGGAGTGTTTTTAATTTGATGTCAGCACTCTCAAGTCAATGATCTTCACTAAATACCCTCCTGAGTCACCTCAGTAGGTCTGTGCAATGAGAAAGGATTACTGCAGGAAAGCCAACATCTCCTGGGGGCATTAGACCAAGCTGAAAGTAAAAGGACAATAGGAGGGTAAAGCTCAGTCAAGCAATCAAAGTGGACTTTGTACTCTGGTAATTCTCAATTTGCACTCTACCTGAACAAAACAGCAAGCTATGTAAAATATTTTAAGAAGTGCTGGGGAAGAAAGCAAGTGAAATGTGCAAGTGTGCACAAGCTATCACCATGACCCATCATAATCATGCTCTTCCCATGCTTCTGCTGTGACCATCCATGACTTGTTTCTTAACATGGGAGAAATGGCAGTTTCTGGCCTCCCACCTACATTTTGTCTGATGTAACTTCATCAGGAAGTTTTGTCACATACTACTTTTAAATGCACATATTGTATGTGATTTAACAGTCCTGACCCTTCCCCCAGAAGGTTATGGCTTTCAATTCTGGGATCTGCTTAGCGGCAAAATCAGCTGCTGACACAAAAATTGATGCATACAACAGTGCTGAAGCCTGGGGGAATAAAAAAAGTCAAGTGGCCAGGAAAAGCCAACAGAGGTAATAAAAGAACAAGATGATTTACACTGGAAGAAATGGCAACTTGTCAAACAGATATGTGAACTCATTAGTCTCTCCTTAACCACAGGAAGGAGACTGTGAGGTCATGTATTGGTATTACTAACTACTTCAAATGTCATGCTTTTATAACTCACTCAAGCCAGAGATAACCTGTGTTCCAAAATCTCTAGAGGCTCACACCATGGGAGCAGCACCACCAGCTCTTCAGGTCAAATTATCTGCCTATCCAGTTCACATCCTCCTGAGCTCTTCCATGTTCAGAGACTATGTATAACAACTTCTCTATTTCAACACGATATTAGCCTATTATCTTCCAAAGATCCCCACTGCTCCTCTTCAGACAGAAATATCTGTAAAGATATTTATGCTGTGAGTTCTCAGCACCCGGTTCTCTCTAATACTGTTGGCGACTCTTCCCTTTTCATCTTTATAGCCTTTACTTGCTATGGCACATTCAGAGGCCTTGTCACAGACTGATTTCTCTTCCTGGTCACATAGCTTCTTCCTATTCCTGTTCTCACAAGCTAACTACAAAGCTTTCTCACATGTCATCCTTCTTTTTCTGGTGAAATATCTCTTCCCCCCCCCCATTGTGCAGGCGATGCGTCATTTGGTCTCTCTGCCTTCCTTCGCACTGTGCAATTATTTTTCACAAGCTGCTTCAAGCTCTGCAGCAATCCCAAGAGCTGAAAATCTCACCAGACATCACAGAAGAACTGCTTCCTCCAGTGTGAAAAGCTCATAAATGCAAGATACACCACTCTTTGCAATCTTAGCTGCAGATCTACCTCCAGCCTCCAACTCCTAAATACTCCTCCCCTACCTCTAGGACAGGAGATGATGTTTAACTTGTAGAGCCAACAGCTGCTTACCACAAGTGTCAAATTAGCAGAAGAGACTGCATCCTGCTGGGTTTTTTACAACTTTCAGAAGCTGTGTCCCACCATATCTTCCATCTTTTAAAATGAATTCTCACCATTCACCCCATCAGCATATTTCATTAATTCATTTAACAAGTTAAAGCTGTTCTTGCTTCTCCTTTATTCCTTCAGGGCAAAGCTCGTTGCACCCAAAAACGCAGGCACGTTTGTTCCTTATGCATTACAATTTCAAGGTCTTTACAAGGGCAAATTTAAATTTTCCTTCCTCTCTACAGCATCAAGCACTGCAGGTCCTAGCTCTGCACATCACTAAGCATTGCACAGTATAAGTCAAGTCAAGTAATGAATAGAGTTGTCAATATTTAACTTCTGAGCGTTTGCCTGGGGCCCTCAACACACCTCATAAAAAAAATCTTGCTTAGAGGTTCCTTCACCATGAAGAACTCTCATCCATTTGATCAACTCATTTTTTAGACTTCTCTGCAGTGTGACCTGCAAACCACCAAAATGATACTTCTATATCTGGTTCATCATCTCTAAACACAAGTCTCTCTGTCTTTTCCCTCCCTTTGAGATCAAAGCTCATTGAAGTGTGAAACACACTTATCTAATACCTTCAGCCTTTTCTCATCAGTCATTTCAAGTTCAATTAGTGAAAGTGGAGAAGGGACAGTACTGACATGCAGGACAGGCTTAACAGGCTCTCCTCTCTTTTTTTTTTTTTCCCCATAGAGTCTGTGCTCAAGAAAAAGACCTTACAGGAAAGGACTTGCAGGAGGACATAGAGGGAAAACATACACAAAATGCGCATGTCACAGCACGTGTTAATCACAGACTAAGTGAAAATAAAGATGAAAAGAACTTTTAGAGGTCACTTGGTCCACCAAGGCAAAATCATATATACTTAACCCATCCCTTTCTTTCCATTTTCCAGCACAAAACAGTAGCATGCCATTTGCTGTTTCATTTCCAAGACACGACTTTATACTTATGATTGTATAAATGTAACCCTCAAGCAGCTCTAAACACTCAGAGGACTAGACTAATGCAATGGGCAGGAGATAGTACCTGCTGACAGGGAGATTCAGAAGGAAGGATTATTTCCCAGAAAAATGGGAATTCCTTCAAGCCAGAACAGCAGTCAGATTTTAAAAAGTAGTCCTCATGAACAGAACAAGGCCTGGTGAAATAAAAAATGAGGAGAGAGAGGGAAACTTTCTTAACAGTGTATTCAGCAACTGCACTTCAAGGTCTTACTGAGCAATATATAAAATATAACACAACAGGATTTTTCTGCCTGCGGCAATAACAAAGGCAGGGAGGGCTGATTCTGCTGGTCATGCTGCTCATTGATACTGTGCCAGCATTTTAATAAAGAAAAACCATAGAAATGATCTCCCTTCAGCTTGCAGCTTAAAAGTCCATATATGAGGCAACAGCTAAATATATTAAAGCTCACCCTATTATTTCCAACCTAGAGAAAATTAAGAAATTCAGACTTGGTCTTAAAGAATAACTTTCTTCAAGCTGAGCCACTGCTTAAAGTTTAAAACATATTTGAGCCATATTTGCAGTGGGTGCAGACATAACCAGAACTATTGAACAGAATTTAACTCACTTTCATCTGCTGAATATCTGTCTCTGTTTTTACCTGCTGTCCTGACTGGGAAATCATATTTCAAAGACAGATCTTTTTTTTAACCCAAAAATGCGTTCATCTCTATAGGTTTATTGTTGTAGCTTCAAAGTAGGATTACACAATCACTGATAAATACAGGAATTTATTTTGCCATGTCTGGATGTCTGATCCTGCATGCACAGATTTCTGCTTAACAGACATTCCTTTGTTTCCTGTCACTTTGTTGCCCAGGAGTTAATTTTGGCATGCCACATGCTAAGGGGGTATGTTGCTTTGAGTCAGAGAACAGTAGGGATGCTGTTTGTGTGGAATGCAATGAGAATAGAGCTAATCACTAAAGAAAATGAACATTTGGCCCTGCGCTCTGCCGCCTTTGATGTGAGGCTGGTTCTGAAGGTGACGCTTGGTCTGCCTGATTAAAAACACTGACATTCATACTGCAACTCAGCCTGTGCATGCTCTATACAGAATGATAGACCACTGCAAAACACTGAAGCATGATATCTGGAGGGAGGCTCCCTCCACTTGCATGGGGGATGTGAAGTTTTGCAAGCACAGATCTATTCTGAAAGAAGTCTGAGTTACCAGGACGCCATGGGAAATATGTATTGCATTAGTTAGAGTCAATGGGTGTTCCCACTTGCCCATACAAAGGACAAAACCATCAAGAATTAAGGCACAAATGACAAGCAACAGGCAAATGTCATCAGCAGAGGAAACTGTAAGACCAGCCTCACTACTCGAGAGCTACTAACATATTTGATCTGCTAGCGTTCCAGCTGGTTGCACATCAGCCTGCTCCAAGTTGGCAGAGCCTGGAAGATCTGAATTAGTCATGTCAATTTGTCTAATCTCCACAAGCAGTGAGGTAGCTTTTTAGAGGTCCCAGCTTTAACAGGAGATAGGTATAGAGCAGGTGTCTAACAATAAGAAAGGGAAAGAGCATCCTGTGGCCTCATATTTACCCAGACACAGAGATTGCAAATCATCATAAGATGGTTTCCTTCAGTGGTGACAGTTCTTTGGAGAAAGAGCAGGAGCCCATCATTTGTGTAGAAGGAGGCAACATGTGTTACTTAGTACAAAGGCAAAGTAGCATCAGGATACATGGAGATGCCACATAAACCAGGAAGGTAAAGATCTCCAGCAGCCCTTTGGGATCTGTTTTCTGACAACCAAGTTGGAGTGCTGTGTTGTAAAAATGTGTGAGACAGAAACAAGTGATCCCACCATTTATGGAAGAAAGGTGTTGTCCTTCATCTAACATCTTCTTTAGTCAATAGTAAGTTTGATTGCAGTGGAGAATGAGAAGTGACCCATTCAAGAATGCTCCACAAGATGAATACATCCAGAGAAGATCAGTCTAAGGCTGTATCACTCCACTTCTCATGTCAGGCTGCGATACCACTTGATGCCTGGCAAACCTGCTGCCATCAGCTGTCCCTGCAGAACATCTTCCCTTCTATGGAGCAAAGAGGCAGGAAGGCTCCAGCATTACCCACATCCCAGCAGGTAATGGAGGAAAGGGAAGGGTTTACCCCCCCACCTCCCTTCTCTACCTTCAAGTAACACACAGAGCTGAACATTGTCGCACACAACTCTGACCAGATCTGTGGATTCCTGTTCATAAGAGCATCAGAGAGGATGATGGAAGCAGTCTCTGAAAGCTTCCTATCTCATTTTATCCCAAACAGAGGGCTGGACATGGGTTCAAATGGCTGCAGGGTCCTTCTTTTTCATTCTTCCTCCTCCCATCTCCACCCCTGTCACTTGCATCTAAAGAAAGGAGCCTGAGAGACTAACCAGAACTTTGTCACTGTAATCATCTCCACTACCCTGCTTTCTCATGCCACCCAAATTTTCATCCTTCCTCTGGCCCTTAGCCCCTTTCTTTATGAAAATAGCTTTTAGGATTTCTGGACTTCCCACAGAGTGCAACCCAAACAAACAAACATGAAAAACAGTCTTCGTGAGGAAGAAGTACTGCAAAATTCCCATTTCCTTCTCCTAGACTTCTGCCCAGTCTGCCACCAACAATTCTAGCAGAGACAGAATCTGTGAGAATCCTCTCAGCTCATCTCAGAGCAACCAAGCTAGAAATCCTTTAGCTTTTTCCTCCAGGACACACAGAGTCAGAGCCCTGGACTTTTAAGCCGAAGGTCTGGTCTTCAAGCACATAAAGAGGAAAAAAATCGAAGAAGTGGAGCTAGTTCCTTTTGCCTGTTTTTTGAGGTAGGGAACAAGGATACAGAGAAAGAAATAACAAGGATGGGGAGAAGAAGGGTGTATCTCAAGATCTCCCTACCTGACTGTAAAATGGGACAATATCCCTGTGCTGTCCCTTTGCAAGTCCTGTCAAATTTCAGAGCAATTAAGAAAGCAGGTAGGTTTTGGACCATGCAGACAGTCAGCCTTCAGGAGGCAGGAAAGAGCCTGCAACCTTCAATACAACAGAGCCTGAGCCTGGCTAGATTGTACAGAACACATCTATTGACAAGTTAGATTCACAACAACCACCTTTATCCTCCTTTCCAGTACATGTGCCTTCTCTCAAATGTTTGTAGGGCTCCCTTGGACCAGATTACAGCATGTAGCACATCAAGTCTTCCTATTTTCTATTATATCTGGAGTATGAGATCAGCATAAAGGAGTGAAGTTCCCAGGAATAATTGCAGTAAGTTTCCTGCTATCCACAGCTAACTGGCTTCAGCTCTAGCTCCATTCTCCTTTCCCAGAACAAGCACAATGACTAATGTCTCATGCTTTGGGCCATGGCCAAGTGTGGGTCCTCTTGAATGACCTTACTCACAGTCTCTCATGTTCTGAGAATGCACACACGTGAAGAATCCATAGCTTCAGGGCCACTGGGCATGGGACTATGCCCCCAGTTGCCTACTTTCTAGCTAGTTGCTTTGTTATGTTGTCGTCTTGACATCCACAAGGTTTTCCTGAGTAATGTGCAAATTGATACTAAGGCCAGACACACTTTTTGTAAGCTGTCACTGGGTTTTACTTCAAGAGCACCAAAGTAGTGCCAGGAATGATAGCAGACACATCCAAGAGCACTCCTGCTTCCTCCTCCCCCTCACCTGTCTGTCCTTACAGTTCCTCCACTCCCCTGGCAGCTCTCATATTCCTACAACCCCATCCAAAGCAGCCACATCCTTGAAACATGTTAGAAAAGCTGACACTACAAAACCACACTACATGACTTTTAAAGCTGTTCTGCCAGCACAGAGCTATAGAAAATATAGATATTCTGGCCATGCCAAGAAAAGCAGAGCATAGAAACAGCATTACCTGGAATTTAAATACATCTGATATTGTTTTTAAACAGACATTTTCCTGTTTTCTCAAGATTTCTACACTCTCTGAAAAGAAACAACAACAGCTTCCAGTCCTGAGCTGTATTTCAGTCACCAGCACTCTCTGAAATATAAGCTTTTGCACTGGTATGTCTAAACTTGAGGGACTGGACCAACACCTATGACCCAAACTCTGCTCACAGCTTCATTTTATATAAAAGGCCATAGTATTTCACATTTCTTGAAGCTACTCAGTTCTCTTTCCTGCCTGCCATATTCATGCAGTACTGAATAGCACTGTGGGATATGTTTACCCTTTAAGGTAAACCCAAAAGGACAATTCAATCATTAGGAAGCAAAAGGTTTTTGCCATGGGACAAACCTATCTGAGTATCAGTGGCTGATTTCCAAATGGTACAAAGGGTTTAGTCCAGCTCTGTCATTAATTTTAGGGACAGCTTCTTGGCTAAGTTCCACAGACTCCTTTGAACCATATCTTAAGGCCTCCATCCCTAAGGGAGAAGAACTCTTTGGGCAAAAATTAATGCAATGAATAAAACATTTAAGCAAGCTCCCTGAGACTTTCTTTTCACTTTTTGTTTCCCAGTGGGGCCCTGGCATAAGCACGCAGGTCAAAGACAAAGCTGCAGAACAAATAAATGATTATTGCTTCTGCTAGCCTCAGGAGTAATCACTACAAGGACATTTGTACCACTCTACCTTCTGCTTCCCACCTCAGCTATAATATACTCTTTAAGGAGAGGATTTTGAAGAAGAGCTCATGTCACTTGTCACTCCACCTTTCCAGGATTTTAGAGAGATCTCAGCACTAAATTTCTTTAAGCATCTTTAAAATGCCAGCCCTGGATATTAACCTGTTTCCCTTTTCTACCCTCACACTTCAGAGTTCTTTAGCATAAGAAAAGAACATCAGCAGAGTTTTAATTTTTATTTTAATTTTCCACAGAAGAGTATCTTCTTCCTTCCTGCTGCTATGGCAAGTAGAGGACACAAGAAACAAAGATAAAATATTTAATTTCACCTGGGTCTCAAGCTTCCAGCCACTTATCAATATTTCTTTCTTCATGCTATTTTTATTTCTCACCTCTTTACTTTCGCCCCATCCTCACCTCATCCATTTTTCCCCTACCATTACAGGCCCTCTTCTATAGCTCTGTCACCTGGCTTAGTGAAGGAAAACTTTTGCTGCCTGTTGGAGAAGAAATTCTAATGCTGCCTTCTTTAGAAAAAGCCTGGATCAGTCTCCTGAGGGAAGTGCCAGAAAGTCCAATCAATTGAAACATTTAAAACAAGACATCCTATTGTGCAGGAACGTGTAGGAAATACACTGTACAGAACGGTCTTTAACTGGCAGGAAGGAACTATTACACTTGGTTAGAAAATATTTGATGATGGGAGGAACCAAATGGTTTTCACAGGGATTTGCTGCTGGGGAAGGGGAGAATAGATAAGATTTAAAGAGCAATGCTTGTACCCCTGCATTAGCACTTCTGAGCACAGTGTATGTGGTTGAGGAGGCATGACATGAAGCAGATGGACCACAGTATGTCCCTTTCCTCCTCTTTGCAATGTCCTCTAGATCCCTTTCCCTGCCTTCCACTCTCCTTCATTTATCTCTGTAACACATGTACTATATAGACCCACCAGCAATCCTGCATGTTCTGCTCCCAACACCGTCAAATTTTGTAATTATATAGAAGAAAAAAAAATAATAGTTAAAAATTGAGCTTGTCTAACACAAATTGTTCCTTACAAATTGTTCCTTCCTGCATTCTTGATGCACTTCAAACCCTTTCTGGAAAGATTTATTCTAGTTTCAGCCAAATAACAAGTTCTGTCACAGGAAGCACCTACAAAGAGAAAGATAAGTGAAAACGGATAAAACTTACTGGTATTGTTGTGAGGTAAGAAATGTCTTCATTAGGACCTAGAAGGAATTTATCAAACCCAACACTAGCAGGGGGGTGGGTATTTTTTCAAAGGAATTACAGGACAAAGACTCAGAGCACAAAATCATGCTTGCAAACCTGCAGAGTTCTTCTAAAATCTTACCCACCAGGCATCAAAATTCACAGACCTCATTCCTGTCAGATGTTTGGCCTGCACCTCATGCGTGAACAGGCTGCCAAGGTTCCTCTTCAGTGTTGGGGCTCCTTAACTTGAAACTCAGCTGGTGACCCAGATTCACAAAGCAACTGCTCTGAGTATGCTGGCAGTACCTGGAGTATGCCATCTAGCTGAATTTTACTACACGTGACACCTTTGCAACATAACACTCCCGAGTCCAGCCCTGCATCCCCAGGCTCAGGAGATCTTACACACTGTGGGAACAAGAAACAGAAAAACGAGAGCAAGCAGCAGTCCCAGAGATAAAACTGCATTCATTATCTCTAAGCAAGGAGTGATGTCTCCAACACTGATACAGAGCAGGAATGACTCCACATAAGACATGAAGATCACTCAGGCTCAGCATCAAAATCAAAACTGCAATTAAAGCAAATGCCTGAAGTACATTCTGTACTACAGCACTGACCTTACAAAAAGTTTTCCTGTAATCAAACCAAACTCGCCAGCAAAATGTTTATGCCATACGGTAATAGCACCAGCTGCAAGATCTGCAATGATGGAAACCCTTTGAAAAGGTTAGAATTATAATTCTGTAATATGATGCTATTAATGGACATTTTATCATTTAAACAGTGAGTCATGAAAAATATTTTTTTCTTTTCTCTCTCCCCTCCTTTACCAGCTTTCTACTGCGGATGCAAACACTGTGAGCAACCATCACTCATACTTTTTCTTTTTTTTCTTTTTTTTTTTTAATTTGCAAGTATTTCTTTTCCTAGTTGGAATGGGAATCATGAGATCATAGGAAAGGAAAGCTTAAAGGCTTAAAAATATAGTAGTATTTTGCACTAAAAAGAAAGCTTTGGAAAAATCTCAAAAGGAGTAGGCTTTTATACTGAATAAAAGCTAGGAATAATAATACCTTTTTTTTTTTTCCATTTTTAAATGCTCCTTTGCAACTTAAGAATTGAGAATTCAAAAATCTACTTTATTCTCAGATAAACAGCATAGAGGCATACAGCACTAGCTGGGGCTAAAGGTGTTTCTACAGGGAGCTCATCTACTTGAACCACAGCAATAGACAGTTTTTTGTCATTATTAATGTGCAGAGCTGCATTTCCCTGTGTTCCTGTAGGAATATGAATCATGCTGACATTCAGCAGGGTTTGTGCTCCTAGATAATATTTGAAAATGCTACCTATAAATATTTATATCGAAAATATTGCCTGGAATACATCTCAATAAAGCCACTGTCCCAGTTGCTCAGAGTCATGACAGAGTAACCCAGTAAAACCCAGGCATTGCATGAGTGAACCACCAAGGCTGGCATCACTGAGAAGGTAGGCTGAGGTCCAGCACAGGATGACACAGTGAATCACCTCATTACAATCCTAACAGTGAAAGTAGAGCAGAAATACCCAGCACCAAACGGTATTTCAGTGGCATTTCAGCACAGCACTTGGCATGCTGAGTACCAGCAAATAACACAGCTCTTCCTCATAAAGCTAAACTGAGGCTATTGCACTCCAAGTAGGCCAAGCCCAAAGACGTTCTTCCTTTGGCATTGAACATGTACCTGAGTATCAGCAGTGCTTTCACTCCTGCAGGAAAGGCTGGCAGCAGGACTGTGGGATGGGCTGTGGGCAAGGCCACAGCAAGGGCCACAGCCAGTGATGCTGGCAGGACTGGTAGCGGGGCTGTGGGCAGGGCCACAGGCAGGGGTGCAGGCAAGACCACAGGTATGGCTGGCAGCGGGGCCATGGGCAGGACTGGCTCCACAGGGGAACCTCCTGACTATGCCCAGCCCTGACTGGGGAGGACTCCAGCAGCTGCACAACTTGGCTCATCTGACTCACATTTGCACTGTTGCAAAGGACTCCAGCAGCTGCACGACTTGGCTCATCTGAGCCACGTTTGCACTGTTGCACAGGACTCAGAGAAACAGGACGTTAGAAAAAAACAAAAGAATTTTGCAAGGTTTCAGGGATGCACCTAAAGCGCTGCATGCTGGGATGGAGGTATGAAAACAGGACAGCTGGGAGATGGCAGCAGCAGCAGAGGTCAAGGAAATGACCAGTTCAATATCCCTCTAGATAGCCTTTGAATGACAAAGTGGAGTTGCAGCAGCGGAATAGAAACTACTGCAGGGAAGCTTTCATATCAGAAAAGTAGTCTGGAGGAGATGTAAACAGATCTATGTCAAATGAGTCAAATGTGGAATTAGGGAAGTAGCAGCAGATTCTGTAAACCAAAAATCTTTAGGTGACTTAGAACTGAGGTATCAGATAGTCATCTGTCAATGCCTGCCTAATATAGCCCTCAAAGTAAAGTGAGAAAGAAAAGTAAATAATGCACAAGTATTTATCACAGGTGGTCAGGGTGAAAACCTTTAGCAAAAAAAACCTGGAGAGACCAAAAGAGAGTATTCCAGAGGCAAAAATTGTAGAGAACTTAAAATTCCCAAGCACAGATTGTGTATTAATACATAAGGTATCTCCAAAGCAGTGAAATGCCTGCAATGGCTTGACTCTGAGTTAGCAGCAGTATTATAGAGCCAAGCAAAGACCTTGATAAGTAGATTTCTCATGTCAGAAAACAGCCACAGACTGCACATGCTGTTCATATGTACACACAGAAAATGCCTTCAGAGCCCAATCATCTCTCCTGCCAGGACATCACTCCCTTCTGTGGTAATGTGACTACATGGACTACTCCAGCAGAGAACAGAGAGCAGAAGATGACAATCCCAGTAAAAAAACACTTACAAAAAAAACCACAGTGCAAGTGCTTTTGCAGCCCATGGTAAGAAGTATGGCAAGTTCATCTGAGCTATGATCTGCTGTGGTTAGTTTGCAACTGATATTGAAGTCAGCAAGTGACACGCTATTGGGTATCTCTGCATGATACTGGTAGTGTGTGGTACAATTTCCACAGGAAAACAGTGGATACTGTGCTTTTGCTAACAAGTAAGAGTTTCTCCATTTCCAAGCTTTGCATTATTCTTCTATTCACTGCCAAGCAAGAGAGAGAGGTTTCAAATTTCCATGTGATTGACTAGATTACCTGAGTAACATACTTATTTCCGCTGGCAAATGAAATTAGAGTTAACGCTCCATAAGAACTGTGCCTGGTACAGCATCCACTTCTCATCAGGCCATGGCCTGTGTTACAAACAACAGCAAAAGCATTCCCTTTCATTAAAGTCCCAGCTTCAATACCTCTGTTGCTTTAGCAAGAGCTATGTTTTACAAGTTGGTCTGAAAATATCAAACACCTTCTATTCTGTCTGGCAGCTCTTCCTAAGCTATCCACATTTTACACAACCCTTTCCCTGCACACTACAGTCCTAGAGCATTTCCCGGGATTAAAACACCTTTGTCTCACACCTACTACAATTATTAGGGTGCTAGGTTTGCATGTGAGTTCACCAGGTTAAGATATCAAGCAGACCAGCTACAATCCCTGGCCATGTTTGAAGCAGTGCTCCTAAAATAACTACTGAGAGCAAAACTGGACTGATGCCCACAACTCAGTGGTCTTGCTAGGGTGATGGGAACCAGCTAGGTTACACATGATTTAGACACATGCTGCAACCACGTCACCCTGTTGCAGTAGAAATAAACTTTCACAATAGCTGTTTGATAGGGGAAAGAATATGGTGAAAGGGCTGGGTGAGTCAGAGTTAAGATTACAGGAATGGGCTGTAATGCCACATTCAGCAATAGCAGCCATGAGATCAGCTGCATACTGTTAAGAGTGGTAGCTACTCATTTCCTTGTTTTTTCTGGGTCTGCATCTAGCACATTGCTGCCTGAACAAATCAGCTTAATGATGGTTCTCCATCTGTTGGGATATGGTGTGATAAGCTTGTATAATTTGTAAGTTAATTATTTACATATGTTCCTGAAATTGAAGGAAAAGAGAAAACGATGCACACAGAACAAACAGAGACAGAGGAGTTAAGGGATGTGACAACTGCGCTCACTTCTGATCTCATTGTAGCTCAGGGAGAGCTTGAGGGTTGCTACAGATTTCCAGGAAAATTATATGAGCAAAAGAGAGGAATCCAAAATGAAGTAATTGGGTTTCCAGCCATGAGCAGTTAATGAAAAGGTCGGTTATCCAGTTCAAAGTTACTCTGCTCCAGCACATGGGTTTCAAGCCAGGCAGGAGAGAGGGTCAAGTCACTGCCTTCTTGTGCTCCTGCTCCCCTGCCACATCTTAGTGGCCCTGGGAGTCTTGCTCAAATGGAACCCAGGAGTCAAAATCTCACTCTGATAAAGGTGGTTCTGACAAAGAGGTATTTTTCACTGTCAGTGAATGTGTTGAAATATCCATCCATTTCATTTTACATCATTTCCAAATGCAGTATGCTTGCAAACCTGGTAGAGCAGGGAGAAGGATTTAGGCTACAGCTGCTATCCTCTGCAAATTTCAGATGTTGAAGAGCATGTTGTGTATAAACTGCTTTTAATCACAGATTGTAAGTTTTGCAACAGCTGATGTCCTGAGTTCAGGGACAGGTAGGAAGCGTGTTTTGCCTTTTTCTCTTCAACATCACTTGCCAGTAGACTAGAAGGGGATGAAAAAGTTGTCTGGATCACTTCCTTGCTCCACAGACTACATCCAATGTGAAGGGGAATCTAAACAAGTTCTCAGAGGTGTGACAATTTCAGTTTTTACAAAAAAAAAAAAAAATTAAAAAAAAAGGTTTTGTGAAAGAAACATCTTTCCAATGAAAAACATCTTTTCCCTAAAATTTCTTTAATTTTTTATTAGCTAATTTCCTCCTAAGCTAGAAGTAGCAGCTTTCAAGACCACGCTGTGGTCAAAACAAGATTCATCCGGACCAGGCTACTCTAAGACAGTACTGAGCCCTGCCACGAGAAGGGATACAGTGTATTATAGGAAACACATTCTTGCATCCTGGTCTGCTCAAATCCTCAAAAGATAAAATTATACTGAGTTAAAGTTTCCACTACAAAAACACGTCCCCATTTGAATTTTATTCCTAATGCAAATTTCCCACCAACACCCCTACAACTCCTCTTTAACTGATGGAAACAGACACATGTCAATATTTGCTGTAATTCATTTTTCATTTCTGGGAACGAAGGTGCTGACTAGTTTTGACAGACGATGCTGAGGAGACAGTGCCACGATACTGGAGAGAATTTCTGCAGTTCTTACTCAGACAAGAGATTCTTTAAAAGACAAGTAGCACCATCCTCTGGACGTCTGTGGGAATGGAAAACTAAGCAAACAGGCTTGGCTCCTCAGGAAGTGCCAGATTCAGATTTCACCATCCTGAGAGTTCCAAGTCCCTGCACCATATGCTGGAGTTCAGAGTGAGGTCTCTATCCACAATATGCTCAACAGCCTCACAGATTTAATTCAGTATAAGAGAAAAACCACTGGATCAACAGATTTAAGTTAGAAGGAATAAGAAAGTTGCTGAAGATATAAAGCCAAGAAAAAACAATAGATATCAGGTGTAAGCAGAGGTCTTCTGAGAGCTATTTTCCATACTGTTTTACAACCTGTAGATCATTGTCATACTCTCCAGATAAACACTGAGTTCTGGAGTCAAAGCAAATCACAGAATTAATTTGTTCTGAGATTTACATTAAGGAATGTCTTGACTACACATTAATGTAAAAGCAAAACTGGGTTTTTTTCTTCATTCTTCATTCAAGAATTTGAAGGTCTTGCAGAGAAAATAATCCAAACAGTGGAAAGATTTACAGTTCAGAATGGTTCTTCTGTCAACAGATTTTTAAACATGTAAATTTCTTTCTTATTTTGATGTTTCTGTTTATTTCAAGTCTGTTTTCAAGTTTGCATGCAACTGTGTACAAACAAAGCAAAAACCTTAAAATTTCTTCTGAAAAATGTGTTATAAAAGGAAAATTCCTTCTTGAACAGAAATGGCTGGATTTTTAACTGTGGTAGAACATAACAAAAAAGACTCAAATCATCACCCAAATTGGAAAGATCAATGGGAAGATCCTGGGAGCAGTTTTATTAGAAAAAGTCAATAATTCCTTCTTGTCACAATGATGTCTCTAATGGCATCTTTCTAAATGATATAGCCTACTTAAATGATAGACTGAGGCCTGATACCACTAATTTAAGATACAGAAGCAGAATTCATGGAAGCGGTGAAATTCACAGCTCTGCAACACAAAAAAATGCTATATAATACATAGGCATTACATTAGGGGATTCCTACAAACCTCAGTTTGTGAAATCTTAGTGATTATATTATAGTTCCTAGAAAATAAAAACACTAATAAAAAACCACACACACACATAAAAAAAAAACTTTTCCATATGCAGGGATGGTAGTAAACCTAAGTCAGAGGAAACTGTAGGGTCATTTTGGTAGATTTTCAAGTGTCATGGAAGAAAGTTTACTTGGAGCTTTAGAAAAACAAACAAATAACCCCCCCACACACAAGTATCTTGTTACTTGCAATGTAGAGCAAAAAGGAGATTTAGCATTTAATTTCCCTAACTACAGTACCAGTGCTAATATCTGAATGGGGTTAGGTGATCAGCCTGACAGTTTGGTGTCTTTCACTGTTTCACAAGATCAGCTACAAGCAATAACATCATCCTTATTGAGAAACATAGAAGTATTTCACAATAACTGCAGTCTGTGCTGGGACACGTCCTTGTAGATCCTAAGGGTCTCCAGCTTTCATGACATTAAAGGGAACAAAAATGCTCAGCTGGGTTCAGTCAAGGAGACAGCACTTGACTTTTGCTCACAAGCAGCTCTCCATATATCGCTGATGACTTTTACTCCCCCATTGTTCCCTCCTACAGAGATGACCAGCGCAGCTCAGGCTAGGGTTTGGGGATGTTTCCTCATAAACTTACCTGGGTGTTTGTGTAATGGCAATAATTTATTATAGTAACGGACAGGACTGTTAGCACCAGGCTTGCAGTATTTTTGTGCAGAAATGTATTGGCTGTAGAAAAAAGCAAAAAGCTTGTATTCACAGATGCAAAGGCATTTTGCCCAACTTTGAACTCGCTCAAGACGCTGTAATCGGGAGCAGAGCTGAAAGAGCCACAGCCCTGGCCTCTTGCCAGCTCCCTGCCCAGCACTGATAGCACAGGCGGCTGCTGCTGACAGAAACTCTGAACTGGTTGAAGCCTGTATTTCTTGGCTTGGGGAAGAACTTTCTGCAGCACAGATTAGGAAAGCTGAAAGCGAGGATCTACAAATTACTTGGGCCTTGCATGGAAAGAAGGGCAGTTGCTAAATTCTGCTGTTCTTGGTGAGCAATTGTGCTCTGTCAGAAGTGCATGTGTGCATACATAACAAGATATACTGTACCTTCCTCTCACCAAAAGGGGAGCAGATAGCCCTACCTGCCTCCAGACACTCTCCTACCTAAATGATACTGCCCTCTTTTGATTCTGAATGAAGATCCACTGGTTCATTCCTCTCATATTTGTGCTTGAATTCCATTCCCAAGTGATCTACTTTAGAGATGCATTCTTTACCTCACAGAATGTTACGGGTTGTAAGTGACCTCTGGAGACCATCTAGTCCAACCCCTCTTCTAAAGCAAACTCACCTAGATCAGGTCTATCTGCAATTACATTTATTCTTGTCAAGGTCTGTGCCTCTTTCTGAAATGTGTGAAGGAGGCCAGGTTCTGTAACCCATAAAACAGCATCAATTTCTAAAAAACAAGGTTAACGTACTAAATATATTTGCTTGCTACTCTGCATAGGCATGTTAGTGAAATATTCAGCAATGAACCAGCCTAGGATTTTCTGTGAACTATTCAGAGAAAAGCATCAGTATGGCTCCTACTGGAGCTGTTTTGGCACATGCAGTACATCAGCCTGACGCACACTACAAGAAGAAATGGAGTCCCATAGTGACCGCTGACCAAGAAACTGGATCCTTGTAATCTTGCCAGGCTACTCCAACAAACCTTCTACTCCCTCTCATATACAGTAAAATGAAAATTATTTATCTGTTTACGAACTACAGGTCAGAATTCCTTTGAAATGTCTGGGTCTAGTCTTGCGAAGTAGAAAAAGTTAATACTTTCCTTAACCATTTTGCATAAGCCTTTTTGTTAATCTTCTGCCTTTATTTTTTTTAACCCCCTCAGGTCCCTTAAGGCTGTCTCTGTATGCATCTAAGCACACCACAGCCTAAACACAAAGGCTTCCCATTTACCAGCAATATTAGCAACTCTCTTCTTATGAGTACTAGAAACATCATGTCCTTTGGCATTTCAGTGATGCATTAACCTGTTGTCTGGAATATAAATGAGAGCTGAGAACTGATTTTGCAACAGAGAGTAGATTAGAATTTTCTTGGAAAAGCAGTTCAACCTTTCTAAGCTCTGTTTCCAGCTTTGCCACTGGACAGGCAGAATTTGGCATGATTACACCTTTAAATGAGAGGAGCACTTCAACATTGACATTGCCTTACAGATACGATTGTTACAACAGCCAGGAGAGTCCTGTTTAAGTGAAATGCTTTCTATGAGGTGCCTGACCTTAAGGTAACTGTTGCTTCTGGTAAGCAGAACATGCTGAGCTAAATTGCACCAACCTCATTAAGCAGAGCCATTAAAACCAAAGGTTGTGCTAGCACATTGCTTCACTTCGTATGAACACTATGCTATAAAAAACAGGATGTAAAGGTGTAAGTTCATTTTTTTTTTTAAAGCCTATTTACTGAAAAGATGAAGAGAGGATTTTCAGACCTGCACTTTAGGATGTTGCTCTCTCCCTGCTCATCCTGTGGATGAGCCCTCACACTTCCAGGGAAGAGATGTAACTCACACTCCTTTAATTTCCCTCTGCAGGAATATCACTTTCCACTGATTGTCTGGGCCCTCCTGTCTTAGAGACCTTTAAATTAGATGCAGAAAATTAGGCAGTATGTCTTCCATTGGCTCCTCATAATCATGTACCACTTTTTTTTTCTTTTTGTTAAAAAAAGAACAAAATCCACAGATGGGGTTATAGTGCTGATGAGGTAACTACAGTGTGAGTTACCTTTTCTCATTAAAAGCTTTAACTTAAGCAAACAATAAACCAGGTCTTCTAACACATCATAAGAATTCTTCTAAATAGGTTGAGCTCTCCTCTGCTTGAATACTTCAATCGCCAAAATAGTTTAGTTTGTTTTAAAAAAGTGGTAAGTCAGGTTCACGCTATTACTGTAGCTATATGCTTTCTCCTAAATTAATGGTGAACCATTCTCTGCAGTCACACATACTCAAAGTGCTGTTTCAATGATAGTGATATGACTTGAGGGGGGCAGTTAAAAGACCTGAGGTGTTTGAAGAAGTTAATGAAAAAGAGTGCACTGCTTGTTTGACAGCAGCAGGCTCAGCTGCACGGGTTGCTCTATTATCCCATATTGTCTGGCACATGTGAGGCATGTAACTGCACAGCAGCACTAAGGGAGGATCAGTTTTGCCCAAATCTCAATTCACCACTACCTATAAGCACATATCAAAAGCACTCTGAATCTAGGCCTCAACTATAAATTAAATAGTCTTATGGGAGGATGAAAGGGAGTTTGAAGCTCTCCATTCAAATAGCCTTTGCAGGTAAGGTAATTCAGGCTCATTTTTCTTTAGTGCAGCTGCATGCAATTTCCAGTCAATAAGCTGAGCAAAAGACATCTGCTCACAATAAAGCAACCAGCAACAGCCACAGCAACTGATAAAGAGGCAGAAGCATGTCCTAGCAGAGATTGCCCTTTTCCACAAAAGCCTTCGGGGCCAGGCTTATGCAGGAGAGACCACACACACACACAAAGGAGGCAACAAGTTCCCTGTGGCCCTAGGGCTCCTGCTCCTCCCAGCAACACTGGCTTGGCAGCTAGCACCCCAGGGAAATCAGCACGAGGTGCAAGAGGTGGCAGCAACTTCTGCTCTTGAAGGAGTCAGGCGTGGGCGATGACACAGGGCTACTCCCTTCAGCAGCAATGGGGGTTGCCACCTCCTAAGGGCCAACAGCCTTTTACAGTTCTTTCCCACTATCCACAAGATGCCTTTATTCAACTCCTTTCCTGCCCCATGTCAATGACCACTCCTACTTTCCTCATTCTTTTATTCAATTTCTCTTATTTTATGTACTTCTTACAGGACTCAGGAGGCCTAAAGCTTGCTCACCACTAAATGAAAAACAAAAAGACAATCTAACATGGCACTTCATCCAGTTCCTACTCCTCCTTGTACTCCTCAGCTGTCTTGGTATAACCCCTCTAAGACAGTGAGACTTTGCTGTGTCACTATTTTGGCACAGAAAGGACTCAGATACTTGTCAGCAATGGTATGCTAGATGCAACCCAAGAATGGGGTTGCCCATGTTCTGGTGTCTTGCACCACTGGGCAATGAAGCACACAAACCTATGGTGAGCCTGATGTCTTCTGTCTGTGACAACACAAGTGCTGACTCTTCATCGCACTTTCTCAGACACTTATGCTTGTGGTTATGAGTCTTAATCGGCAGAGAGGATCCAGGCCAGTACTTAGTTCCCAAGCAAAAGTCACAGCAAAGCTGGAAGAGGCAGAATCAGCCCCTTGGGAGTTTCAAAACCAGCGCCCTTCATTAACTTCTCAGTGGCTGTGGTTTTTAGAGGCGAAAAATCATCTCTTTCAACATCACAGTTAAAAAAAAACTAGAGTGAAATACATAGACTTTGAAGTGGTGGGGAAGCACCATTACCCAGTCACAGACAGCAGTCTGGCCTTCATTACTGTGATAGGGAGGCTGCGTGCAGCAATGCGTGTAAGGACACATTTCCTACAGAGAGCAAGAAGGGCACATGCTCCACACTCACATGCCACACAAGCTACTTTTCACACAGGCTGGCCAGCTGCCTTTACTATCCCCTGCTCTGGGGAGCCATGGGGCTCATCCCACTTTGGCTTTTCTTCTTTCTGAGGCATCTCAATGCCGGTCAAAAGTTTATCATGCAGGCCCGTGCATTGCCATAAAGTTTTCGGTTTCTCTGTTCAGCCTGTCAGAACAAACTTTTGCTTCTGTTAACTTTCATCCCTTACACACTTGGAAGGCTGAAGTCCTTGATTTAGCTGTATTTTCTGTATCCCAAATCCCAGACAGCATATTCAGTGGCTCTGATTTTTCAAGCAATACTGGATTCATCATCAGCATCCCATATCTTTTCCCCGCTCCTACTATTGTTCCTTTACTCACTTGTAGGTTATTATAAATTCTGAAGCTCCTTGAAGTACCAGGGACATTTTCCTCTAGATCAGGTCACCCAGAGCCACATCCAGCCTGGCCTTAAAAACGTACAGGGGTGGGGCTTCTACCACCTCCTTGGGCAACCTGTTCCACTGTCTCACCACAATGGGCCAGCTTTAACAAAAAAAAGAAGCTGTATTTTAGATAGTTTGAACAAATTCCATTTCCTGCTTATTGACGACAGGGTATTGGTTCAGCAGATGATGAAAAGTAACAGCAAAAGCAAAGGTTTTAGCTTTATCATTGCATTTCCTGGCTAGTCAGAGTTTACTTCCCCCCCCCTCCCTGAAGACTGCATCAGCATTGTTTGCGTGGGATACCATACTTAGCCTGCATAGGGCCTGTTACCAAAGATATTCATGAGGACACAGTTGCTCAAATAAATAACATAAAAATATTTCACAAAGAAATATCACAGGAATGAGAAAACTGTGTTTGACATCTAGGGCTTGACATCCAGTGCTATTCTCTTCTTTTCTCAGCTCTGTGGATTGTTTCCCTGAAACAAGCCTGGCAGCAAACTCATCTTGCCCACAGACCCTTGAACAGCCATAATTCTACAGAACTGCAGATTGCTCAGTTTACTTTGAAATTTCCAAGTCAGAGGGTGTGCAATAGAAATATAAGGAAATATCCTCTATTGTTACCTCCAGTGGCATTAAGGATAGCAAAGTCATCACTTTCCCACAGGATTCCCCACTGCACCAGATCCAGGGAGGAAGATTAACATGCTTCCTATCTTCTTCAAAACTGCACCCATCCAAAACCTGTTCAATACCCCTGTCATCCTCTGCCAGCCCCCACCAAGCCTTCCCACCTGCCTGTGCAGACATCTGACCGGCTGTGGGATCTCAGGGGGTTGTGGGGAAGCAATTAGAAATGGATTTTGGATCCCGGATGAAAGAGCTTGACAACAACTGGTACAGCCTTTCTGAGGGAAACACCAAGAAGCCAGATCCTAATCTCACAATCCTATCCTGACAGTATGATCTTGCATCAGTCACTGCCATCTGTGCATTCAGATTTCTTTGGCACCAACAAAGCCTGGTAGTGCTCATTTACCTACAAAAGTGTGGGGATAAAGTGTGGATTTATTAGTACTTGTGTGGCATTCAGAGAGCAAAGCAGTCCTATATTACCAAATACCTTCAAGTCAAAGTCACCTCTGGCCTGCCAGGTTTAAGGACGGATTTGGTCTCTCATACCCAAGTATTAATTTTCACCTAAACAATAGTGATTTCAGCCATTTGCAAGTTCAGAAACAGCTGGGGACTGATTCCATGAAATAGGTATTAAAACTGCTTTTGACCTTCTTCTGTGGAAGTAGTAAGATTAAATACACACATTTACAATTTTGCAGGAACCTTTCCAGCAATACTTTTATTAGAGAACTCTTCACGTTAATTACCATATTATCTGTTTTACATGCTCTAATTGTATCCCTGTGGCATACTGAGGAGAAAAAAATGCAATTTTGGAAGAAAAATCCCACAAGTGTGTGGGTTGGGTTTTTTTTCACCCTGGTTAAAACAGAATTTCAGCACAATATGCTTTCACTGCTTCGTTGGGATTCAGGCAGAATCTGAGCTCCCCCTGCTGTTTGCAAAAAATCGATGTGTGGCTGAGTTGAATGAATTCTTATTGTCAAGTTTCTCTGGCCAAAGACAGTCCCTGGGGATCCCAGCATTCGGTCTTTGTCTCGAGCTGTGGCATAGAAAGAAGTAGCTAGAGTCCAGTCAAAGCCTGTTCTTGTAGTCCCACCATTGAATACAGAAAGCATTACACTCAGAACGAGAGAAGATAGCTGTACATAAAACCAGCTGTTTGGCATGTGGTCAGAGGAGGAGAACATTTGTATTGGCCCAAAAATGTGTTGATGTTAAATATACACTGACCTGTAGCCAGAAGCAGACCTAGCTCTTTTTAGCAGGTAATATTCTCATCAACAATCCTAGGACCAGAGCAAAGGCTCTGTGATGCTGAAATTACTACATCCTTCATGAAAACAGCAAGTCTGCCCATGGAAAGGTATGCTTTATATATGTGAAAATATTCTGAGCTGAGGTTATTGGAAGAAACAGCACCCATGTCAGAACAGCTCTAAGTCAACAGGACACAGATCTATGCTAAGGATATCAACGATTTGGGGATGTTCTCCTTGACAGAAATGAACAAAATCCGATTATTATGAGCCAAGGGTTTCAAGTCCCATTATTAAAATGCCTCTGGCACCTCTGTGTGTGGTATAAATTCCCCTTAGATTAACCAGGTATTGCCCTCAGTCTTTTAATTCACTCATCAAAGAGACAGACACTTCTGAACTGCTCTCCAGGGGAGGCTAAATTGGATGCTCTGAATCATCTTCTGGAAGAGCCCCTTATGATGCCCAGACAGGAAAAGCATGGCAGATCCTAAGCCAACTGAGATGCACCAGTGCCTTCAGTATCAGTCCTTGATCTCCCCACCTCATTTGGTGCTTTTGAAAAATAATGTCTTCTACTCATGTTAACCCAAAGGGGAGAAGAAAAAGAAAGGGAAAGAAAAATAAGGGCAAGTTCTTCTAATAAACATTCACAAATGCTAAAACATTTTCCTGTTTTTCTGGTTGTGTGTCAGGCCTCATTAGGTTGTGTTAATGAACTTGTTCCAGGCAAGTTTTGGGGTAGTTGTTGTTTGTGGTTTTGCCTAACACATGTGAAAGGGCAGGCTAAGTCTGGTTTGTTTTCAAGTTAGTTTAACGATCAGAAGAGCTAGATGGAAATATAAAAGGATATATATAAAAACATAAAATCTTACAGTTAAGAGATTCAATATTTGCCCTATAAGAGTTAAAAAAAAATAAAGCACAGTTCTGCACTTAATTTTGTTCCTTTATCACAGCACAATGGTGTGTGACTCTTTTAAGGAGGATTCTGATTGTTTTTTTTCTGCACTTGTGCTCCATTTAAAAGAACAACATTCAGAAGCTACCTAAGTCCTGCTGCATTGTTCATACAGAAAGTACTTACACCAACACAGCCTCCTTGGCAGAACTTTGTCATTCCTAGAAAGTTTTGTAAGATTAGATACTACTTTGTGATATGGGCACAAAGGTCACACAGCACTTGTTTTCTTTGAAAGAATTCCCCAGCTTCCAAGTATCTGTGGCACAAAAGAAGCTGGGTACAAACAGCAAACAGAGGTATCCAAATCAATGAGGGCTTGGCACCATCAGCATTCTTGAGATCTCAGCCCAGCTACCTCGGCCACTGCATTCCTGGAATATCAGCACTGGATTCTAAAGAGAGTAAAGTTAGTGATACCAAGGGGAGGGAAAAAAAAAACACACACACTCCCACATTTTGTCTACTGCAACAGAGATATTCTGCAAGAGAAACTGAAATCTGTAACATCTGGATGATAACAGAAGGAATGAGTCAACCATCTATTGCTACTGCTTGCTTTGTTTATGTTTCTCATACCACTTTGAGTCTCTTCGTTATTCATTTTTATTTATTTTACAGCATCAGGATTACAAAAACTGAGAGCTGTTACAAAAACAAGGTCAATGACCTGCTGAGCGCAGAGTTTAGCAAAACTATCCGTGCAGCCGAACTCTGTTCTGCAATCTTCATACTGAAATGAACTGTAAGAGCCCTAACCAACTGCCAGACCATAATATTCATGGTCAGGGTTTGCTAGATCTTCATATATTCCTAAAGAATCACAGACCTTCGTCTAACTACTGTGTGCACCATCAGAAATCTAGTTCAATGATACAAAGGCTTCCACTTCTCTTTATGCAGTTCGATACACAACAGGCGCTGTGTGGGAGGGACACTGTGGAGGTTGAAAAGCTAAAGGACAACTGTAACGCCCAAGGGCCATGTTTAACAAGCCTGTACTACTGTCACTCTGATCCTTGAGAATTGTCACAGTAGGACAGGGTTTTGAGGAGTATTTCTTTGCCCCACCGATGTTAGGTGGATTAGGAAGAGGAGGTTTTACATATCACTCTATTTCTGTCTGTGCTCTAACTCTCCCCTTTATATCGCTGCCATGGGTTTCTCCAGCTCCAGCAAGTATCCCTCAAACCAATTTTGCATTATCACTATATTAACAGTGATCAAAATCCTTTGGTTTTACTGTGAGGCAAAAAGCATCCTTTTAGCCCTATTCCTTCCCTAGCACAATGGCAAACAGCACCCAGTAGTTTTCTCTTACCACACTTTAATTCACAACTAATAGGTTCCCTTCACCATTTTTTCTACCCACCAACCTCAGCAGGTACTAGAGGTGCTTAACCAAGGCCTGAGCACCCTGGCCACACTGCAGCATTATCACATACTTTTAGCAGACTAATAAATGTGGCTATACCACAGGGCATATTAGAAGGACATGGAAGCACCAGGGAAAGCATACACCATTCCTTAATAGCAAGCTGTTTAACCTGCCCCCGAGCAACACCACCACTGTCCTTTCCTTGCACCCTTTGGGCAGTTGTATCCTGGGTTCTTAAAAACTGGCAGTGTAAATACAGCTGTGGACTTGGGCTCTTCTGAAGTCTCATTATTGCAGTTCAATTGTTGCTGGCTTTTTTTCCTCCAAGTTTCCAAATTACCTCCAGCCTCTATGTTGTTATAAACTAATTAGGCTTTAATAAGTCAGAATAGGAGACAGATTAAGATAATTAGGCCCTATGATTGATTACTGGGGATGTTGTGGAATACATCAGGTGAAACACAATGAAGGAGAAAGTGGGTATTTGCAGAGAGCAGGCAGTTATAGGAAAATGGACATCGGACTAACATCTGGGAAATATTAGTCTTGAACTAAACTCCATCATTTCACAGTAAGAAATCTCTAGCATGGATGCATCCTGCTCTGGCTGCAAAGGAAAAGCCTTTTAAAAAGCTTAAACATCCCAGGTGTGGACTCCCAGCATTTCAGAAAACATATTTGTGAGTACCCTTTGCTGAGGTGGCAGCCCATGGGAAGAAGTTATGGCAGTGCTCTGTCCTCTGCACAGGCAAGGCAGGAACAAGGAAAAGCCTGCACCCTTCTCTGCTTTCCCTGCCTTGAGAACTTCCAGTGAGGCTTTGAGTCAGACAGAAATACCTGCCCCTGTGGCCCATCACACCAAGTGCTTGCAGCCACCCAGCCAGAAGGTCTTCAGTCACACACCCCAGAACAGAGCTGGCTCTGTGCTCGCACACAAGTGAGTCATGAGTCATGCCCTCTGAATCTAGGTGTGTGATTTTATTTCCCACATGATAATAAAAGGGGAGTAACACGCAGCTAGTCGGCTCATCACATCAGCATGCCAAAGGCTTTATTTCATAACCTAATCCAGCTCTGAAACATATCCAGATTTAAACCAGTTGCAAATAAAAGGTTCTCCAAGCGGTTATGAATGAGTCAGTTTATCATGTAGTTTTAAGTGAATTTTGATAAAATGTTCAAAGAAAATTACTGTCCCTGTGTGAGGCAACACTGAGTAATAGGGAAAGTTTTCAACAGAGACATCCACATTTTGAAAAACACCCAAAGTAGTAGATAAAAGCAAAGAATTTGTTCCATCCTTTCTTCTCCTTATGAATTCTCAACACAGTTGGAGATTTTTAGAATCCTGTAAAAAGTTAGTCATATCTGGACAGACTATGAATCAAAGCTCTGTCTTATCAAACCCTTGGGAAATCATGAATGGCAAAATGAAAAAAAAAAAAAAAGGGGGGGGGGGGAGGAAGAGGAAATTTCAACTCTGTCTGTTGGGACAGAAAAGAAGTTTTGTTCCAGAATTATAAAGTTCCATTTGACAACACTAGGATTATGATTACTTAAATACGCCAAGTTATCAGTCCCTTGACAAGCACATTAAAGAGAGTCTCTTGTAAGATACCAGCTTTATTGGAAGCAGGTAGGCACTGATCAAAAAGAGCCTCTTATCCAAGAGCTTTCTCTCAAAAGTAGAGCAGTGGGCTGTGGCTGTTTGATCAGATGAACTCAGGGCCCCAGATCCAATCAATGAACTTACACACTGCAGTAATTTACAGGACAAAGATTTGCAACGAAATATAATTGCAGTTGCCTGTTCCTTGAAAACAGTTCTTAAGTAAAGGTCTCTCAGGTCACAGCAATCAGCTTAGTCACAGAAATTCTGCTATGTATCCCCCACCAACCTCCATGCATTTGAGCACATCATCAAATACTACTTTTATCCTGGATCCAGCACCCACATTAGAAATAACCATAAGCTCAGCTCAAAACAATGAACACGGACATCCCTGCTCAGCTGCCACATGAACATCTCGGATCACGACCCAACACCTTCTGATAAAACTCTGGGTTATTGTGAGGTTGAGTAATTTCAGGGCTTATTCAGACCTAAACCTGGAATCACGGCTTCAGTCATAGCTCATTCACAACCAGGATGAGGCCTCTCAGGGAGACCTGCAGCACCTGATGCTTTTCCTTCCAAAGCAACAGTCTAATGATTAACACCCTCAGACAATAAGTAGAAGGCTTAAAACTGCATTACTTCTTTTGCTAGCAGAATTAAAACACCCTTTTTGTCCCCTACTCAGTTATACATTGAAATGCAAACCCTTGTTCTGAACGAAGGTACAAATGCAAATATATCCCGATAGTCTCAGAGTTTGTCTGCAAATAACAGACTGGGTTTCAGTCTGGGGTCATTCTTGCACAAAACCATTGCTGCTTTATGCCCTTGTGACCCACCAAGTGTAACATTACTTCTTACATGGTGGCAAGACTATAAAAGAAGGATGCCATGCCCATATAGCAAATATTGCCATATTTGGGGCATTTTTCAAGAAACTGCTATGGGCAGATTTGAAAGACCTGAGGTTCAGGAGAGAACAGCTGCTCCATAGGTGCTGCACTGGCACAAGGGGGTAGTTGGTACACTCCGAGTCCCTCACTGGACAGAAAAAATAGAATCCCAGTCAGAAGTTCTACTCTCTCTGTACCCCCTGTGCCCTGCCCTGCCCTCTTCCCCTCATGTTTGGGACAAGGATTTCTAACCAGGCACAGGACTACTGGGAGCTGCTTAAATTAAGGCTTCTAGGGCTGGGATTTACCACCCACCCCTGTTCTCAGCCTCTCTGACTAATGAACTGTAGGCAGCTGCATACTGAATACATTGACTCTGGGCAATTCCCTGTTTAAAGCACCAACTTTTGGGGATCATCAACTTTTCTTTGCCTCACTTCTCATCTAAAGGGACAGCATAGCCATGAGGGGACTGTTTAAGATAAAAAATGTCCTCAGGAAAGATATGCTATGGCTACCTTAGTAAGCCCATTTTTTACAACCTTCCTTTACATTGGAAATGGCAAGAGCTCTGGATCCTGTTCTAATCTCTTGTCATTTGACTTTCAGATGTTTAAGTCCTTTGCTGGGTCTCTTCTTTTAATCCCCCTCTCAGAAGGAGTTACAAAGTGGTGAAACTGACTTGTGGCACTTTGAGGCTGTTCCTGCCACACCTGGTACAAAAGGGCCTGCCTTTTCTCTGAGGGTTGCTGCCCTGCAAGCAGTGTGCTGCAGTAATTAGTACCAGGCAGATACAAACAGAAAATGGCTGATTCTAGTTGTGAAGAAGCAGGTTTGTCTGAGGTTCTGTTAAGTCAGTTCCCACACTTGAGCTGAAAAGCAAATGCAAATATTTCATAGTGCCCTGAGCAAATTTCAGTAAGTTAAAGCAGGGCCATCAGGATGGCCCCTCTAGGGAACCCTCCTCCTCAGTCTCTTCTCCACTGCCTTCTTTTACTCCCGTGTATGGGAGAAAGGCACTAAGAGAGCTTCCTTTTGTCAGTGGCCTGCTGAAAATGTCTCCCTCCATGTGAGCTGTAGAGAGGCAAATGAAAGTACAGACAAAAGCTCAAGCTTTTTTTTCCTTGCATGTAGGGATGTTTGTAATTATTAATCTCACAAGAGCAGAGGTAAATATGATAAATGCATGACTCAGGCTGTGCCTCAAAGGTCATTCTCAGTTCCTAGCCCAAGTCAAAGGGAAAGAAGAAAAAAACCCTGTTATATTCATGCTCTCATTCTCTCTGAGGTGAGTCAACCTACAAGTTAAATGCTGTAAAATGACAAACATTGGTAAATAAGATAATATTAATGATACTGATGACTCAACTGAGGTAAACACACATCAGTCACAGCTCAGCAGCCTGAAAGAACCTTATGAGAAGAAAAAACCTGCTCAAATCAAAGATGAGATGATGATTGCAAATCTGCTATTAATAAATATTTTTCTATGACAAAGCATTCCACACTGTATTTATATTTCATTATGCACAACACAAACCAAGCGACTGGAAACATTACTCACAGCAATTGTGGAAAAAAACTGTGAGAACTCTTTTTCATTTCTGTTAGGACAACGTAAATGCCTCTTTTAAAAAGCCTTCATAGAAAACCCTTTCGTTCTCTGCCCTGGAAGATTAGGCTGCATTCCCAGATTTACACCTTTTTTCCTAATGCTAAATCTTAGACGTAGCCTGAATGACAGGGGAGCAGAGAGTTCCCAGTTCCTGAAGTCAGCAAGAAACTGCACTGCATGGCTGCTTTGAAGGTGTATTCCCAACTCATAGAGAAAAGGCTGCTGTAGCTAGGATTTGACAAAACCAGCTCCTGGGGGAAAGACTGGATGCTTTCAGCCTTAGGAAGTCCAAGGTTTCAGAGCAGAGCAGCCATCATGGGTTTTGATTGCATTACTCCTACAGTTACAGATATTTTCAAGAGAAAGAGCATGAGGCAGAGTGGCAAGACACAACAACAACATCCTTACAAGCATATTCTCATGATGCACTCACATATGTGCCTGTGACTTCTCCTCTCCCAGCAATGGACTGAACAGACCCTGTTCTTCCAACACATGCTCATCCTCCTGTACTTTCATTTTTCCTAGATTAATGACTCTCACATTCCTCTGACAGTGTTTTTATCCCTCAGTAATGTCTGCATCCATCTGGGAAAGCCCAAATTAAAAACACTGAGCCAAAATGAAGGCTAGATATTGCAGGAATTGATGTGTGGGCTTGCATGCAGGGTGCAGATCTTTCTTTCCTGCAATAACCTCTCCTCTTGATAAAGTCTGGAGATACAAATCCTGCCTGCCAATATGTGGCTCCTACTGAAGTCACCAGCAAGTGTTTGCAGACAGAGGGTAGAATTTGCACATGGAGAATCATTTGCAGTTTGCTTTTCAGAGCAGTTAAGCCTGATCTGTTGGAGATATGCATGTGAGTCATCTCACACTCGCTTGCTTTCCTCCCCTTCTGAACAGAGAGCAAACTTCAGTCTAGTAACCACATATCTGTTCCCCAGCATCCTTATGTCTTCTTCCCCAAATATTTCACAGTCAACTTTAAGTCAACGTTGCATCAAAATATTGAGAAATTTTAGGTCTGATCTTGTAGAACAGAAGTGATGAACTTCCCTTCCTAATCACATACCCCAGAGTGTTTTCATTTACTAGGATATAAATATCAAGAAAGTTTAATGTCTTTGGGTATAAACCAGAAATAATTCAGAGGAGAGCACTAGAGGATTTTTTTGTTGTTACCAGAGGTATGTGCCATATATCACATAAACCACAAACTTCAAGGCAAAACTCTGTTCTCATCTAGTATAGCATAAATCCAGAGGAACTCAGTTCAGCACACCCAAGTCTCTCTAGTACTAAATTCATCCAGCTGCACTTGTGATTTAGCAGCCACCACACAAATGTCACAGTGCTGAAAAGGCACTGAGGACAATGAGCAGCTCTGCAGTTAATCTTGAGGCTGGGCATCTGCATTGGGCTCCTGAGTGTCACAGACTCTGTCCTCTAACTCCCTTGACTCCAAATCAGCTCTGCCTCTTGAAAACACAGGTTATTGCTTTTCTCCCAACTTCTCTCATTTATCAAGTCTTCATTACAGGAACAGCCCCTCAGTAGATGTTAAAAAAAATTACAGTGTTAAGCATACTTTTATATAATAAATGGCACAGCATAACTGTGCCATTAAAAAATGTCAGTCTCTTTGCTTTGCCAGGCATTAATAGGCCTACTCTACAGGGGTTTTAAGCAAGAGGACTTTTAGGAGGTAAGTGCTACTGGCTATGTGACCTTGAAATAAAACTTTCCTTTGGAACTTCTGAATGCTTCCCCGGGCAATTGAAATAATTTCAATAGCTCTGTGTGTCCCCCTGAATTCATATGAAAACAATTAGGTTCTGAGAAAGCATCTACACCGCTGAGCTTACAGACCAAGGCAATGAGGAAATAGCTCCTCCAGTTGCTGTGACTTTAACTTAAAACTATCAGAAAGCACAATCCCAGATACAGATTTCCCTGTTAAAAATAGTTTCTCCAATTTAAGCTTTGGGACCAAGCGATCTGCCGTCATTTCTTTAATGTCTTGATCAACTGTTTCTTAATAAAAAGTCTGAATGCTGAATGCTCTGCACTTCATAGCTAATCATTAACAGATACCGACTGGAGTTGTAGACAATAACCACAGCACAGGAAGATGATTAAGATGCCTGTCCCAGATGAAGCATTAGTTTAAAGGGGTAGGGTATCTGCCTATCTTTGGGGCCACATAAGAATTTGAAACAAGAAGAACTGAACACAGGAAAAATAAACTAACACAGGTGGTTTATCATACTGGGCTGGCACAAATGTTACAAGGGGCAAAGGCTAGACTAGAATGCCATACTGTGAAAAGGCTGTTCAAGCAAGGAGCTACTCCTGCTGCTGCTTCCTGGCCTCACCCTCACTCCATCTCACCTCTGTTGATGTGCCTTTAAGGAACCCTCTACAGCTCAGTTGGCCTTACTGAAGATGAATGGATCACCTTACTTGCAATAGCTCAAACCTAGAATAACTCCTTGTAATCTAAATTATCAGATGTTAAATATTTCCTCTGGGACAGGAAGCAAGCCTGTCAAAGGGAGGAAAGGGAGCAGATAGCATCATACCTAAGCTTCATCCACCACACTATTAAGGCCAGTTTCTCACTAACAAATACTCAACACTCCCACAATGGATTTATTTTCGAGAAGAGATGTAGGGAACCACTTGTCACCTTGATAAGGGAATTTAGGGCATTATTAAGAGAATAGGGCTACCCCAAGGTACACTGGAATTTTGCCTGGGCAGCTCTTTGCCTCAGAAGGAGCTGTGTGGACATCTCGGGGGTGCTTGTGCAACTTGTTAAGCAAACTTGGCTGTGTACCAGAGTTGGTCAGAACATTTTTCCTCAAAGTGAGATTTCAAAATTGAAGTGTTCTTGTCAAGACATCAGGTTTTGAGAGGGTATTTTGAAAGTCAAGTAATTTGCATCCCAGTGATTAGGACAGAAGCCAGGAGATGAAAGAGCCAGGTGAAACTCCTTTCCCTGCACAGCTACGACAGAGCTGCAGTGAGATCATTTGACCAGTAAGACAGATGAGGCTTAAACGAGAGACTCTAACACTTCAGACACCCAATGTCTTAAAGATAGGGAACAAGAAAACAATCTGAAATCTTAAAAATTACTGCAAAACAGAGCAGTCATCTTCTAAGTCATTTCTCCTGCCTATGCAGCAGGCCAGCGTAAAGTGGTTTCATGCAGGGAACAGTAATTGAAAACACTCATTGAAGTGGTAAACAAAACCAGAACACTAAATATTAATGTGCAGCAAGTGACCATGTAGGTTTTCCTTCACATATTGAGGATTTAAACACCACAGTGCATTTGCAATAACCCATTCTTGTTTTTAAAACATTTTGCTCCAGATAGCCCAAAACCCTGCTCCCTCCTGGCAATGAGAACAATAGTTTTCTGTTAGAAACTAAGGATAACTTGTTCTAGGGTGAAAAATTCTGCAAAGTTCAAGCACGTTGCTCATAGGCAAATGGGTTTGCAGCAAGAATTGCGGGTCAGAGTCTTGGTTTTCACTTCTACTCCGAAAAGAGCACCTCCAACAACACCGAGCCCCATAGCAACATGCTCAGGCGTTGACTCTGCACTGAGTCAGAGGGAAGAATGCCATTTAATGACTCACCAGCACCCCTTATGCTGCATTGTATAGTGCTAAATAATCTAATCTGTCTATCTACTCAGAACCTTTAAAGAGTGCTAGTCTGCAATGTAAAGAGTTTTCATTGGCATACATGAAAGACATTAAGGACTGGATCACACTCAATGGAAAGCTGCCATCATTTCCACTGGGAGTTAAACCAGAGCTTACACATGCAATGCATAGTGTTTGGGAAAGCTCTTCAGGGGAAAAGAAAAAAAGAAAAAAAAAAGGCTTCTTAAAAGGCAATAGCTATCAAAGCAGTGGTTTCTGGACAAAGTTCTGTTCTCAGGTATTCTGCATTATCTGTGCATGCAGATCTCCCTTTGATGTTGATGAGAAACCTGCTCACCAGGGGAGCACCACACTGGCAGGGAGATCTTTTAAAGAGGAGGGAGAGAAGCACAGATTGCTCGTCCTGCAGCTACGCGGGCATTTCCCTGTAGATGGCACTGCGAAATTTTTTAACAAAAGCAAATTTTGTGAATTCTTAACGTTCTCAATCGTTTAGTAAACTTATCTGAATGGAAAAGCCAAACCTCGCAAGTCATTTCCCTGCCACAACAGGGACACAAAGGAGTCTTTGCCTGATCCTGCATCCAGTGGTAATCTAGGGTTTTGTGTCATCAAATACTTTCCCGTTAGGAATTCAGTCCAGATGGAGAATTCTGAATCTGATTTCCTCTCAGGATTAAAATTTTAGACTCTCTCTACTTTTCAAGGTTACACAGTGATATGTGACTGTGTCAGAGATGTCTTTCAGTTCATGTCCCCAGTAAAATAGCCATGCTGCCTGCTGGTGGCTTCTGCTAGCAATTTCAGTGCCTCGAAAACAGTGCTGTGATAGTACCACAGGTGCAAAGATGCTTCTTTTCCAGAAAAAAAAAAAAATTGTCTTTTCCCAGCCCTCTTGATAAATCCTGGTATTTTCAGCAAAATAATAATAAACACATAGATAGATAGATAGATAGATAGATAGATAGATAGATAGATAGATAGGTAGGTAGGTAGGTAGATAGGTAGATAGACAGATAGATGGAAAATCAAAGTGGCAGTGAACAAAAAAGGCCACCTGGAGGGCAGAGGATAAATCCTTCTGGGGACTGTTCACCCCACATTAGTCCTGAACATTCTATCTCAAATTCCTACACAACAGAAGCAGAGTGTATCTGCATATATCACACAGTAAGGATACAAGAATCACCCTTTGAAACATTTTACTATGAAAGCTCCAAACCCGTTGTCAGCTGGCTGCTTAGCAATGAGCTGACACTAGTGCAAATTCAAGCATGCATTAAAATGTCAGCAATATATGACGGTTTTCCTGCTAACCCTATCCACCTAATATCTGTGAAGGTCAATACTTTCCCCTTCAAATAGTGCAGGTAAACTCATAAGCTTTCAAAGGACTGAAAAAGGCTTTGTTTCAAGAGCATCATGTGGCAGGAAGTCCCATGTGTCAGGCATTATGTTACGAAAACATCCTCCTCTTGCACCAGTTATGGACCTACCAACCTTAGTTTCATGGGTTTCTTTTGTCATCAGATATAAGGAACAGTAACCAGCAGGGAAACATCAGTTTTCTTCCTGTACAGGCTATCAATCTAGAGAAGTTTCCAAAGTCCAGAGAAGGTCCCTTGCTACAGGAAAGGAAGTAGGACAGGACTCTTAGCATGCTGTAATTACAGTTGTGCTGCTGGCCACATTCAAAGAAACAAGAATACAAGCCAGAGAGAAGCTTGTGTCATGACTATACTCTTTGCCTTTTTTTTTTTCTTCTTTTTTTACTAGAGGATCTCATAAGCCAGCTTCTTCTGTCAGCAATGAAAGGAGAGAGCAAAAAATATCCCTCTCTTCCTCTATTGTAACTGCAGTCATCTGACAGACACTCAACCCAAGGACGCTGCTTGCCTTCCAAGGTGAAAGCTCTCAAAAAAATTGATGCTGATGTATCTTGTAAACTCCCAGTTTTTACTATCATCGTGGGATTCAGTATCTGGAGAAGAGATTTGACTTATGAGAGATGGCAGCATTAGCAGCTCAAAAGTTCACTCATCCTCAAGAGCATATATATCAGCTGAAATGAGTTTCAAAGGACCATTCACTTGAACTGATTTACAGGTACACCAGCAGACACAGAGACAATTCTTTCAATGACATAATTTTAATAGGCCAGGAGCATTTTTGCCAAGAACAGGATATTTTTATTTTGTTTGTCAGAAGGGAAGCTTTGCTTTGCATGCCTTTAGCCTCAGGAGCAGAGTTTCCTGACAGCATTGCCAAGAGCACATCATTTTTGCAAGAGAGGCAACACTGTAAAATGATGTGCTTCACTGATCTTGACCGGGGATCATAAATGCTTTTGCAGCTGTCACATGGAGGACTTTGAGCCAAACTATTCAGTGCAGGTGTGCAGAACTGCCACAGGAGCCCAGAGCTGCCCTTCTTTGTCCCAAAGCAGGAGACAGCTGTACTGGGCTGCCTGTGGCCAGCACCAAGGCAGACCAGTCCAGCTCCACCTCTGAGAAGACAAATGTGCCCATGAGGCTTCGTGTGCTACCATCACAGGGGACATGTTGGAAAAGGCTCTGGAGAAGGTGCAAAAAATGCTTTATTTTGATACATCCTTTTTTTTTTCAATTGCCCTAGGGGTCACAATCTGCAAGCAGACTGTGGAAGTGCTGCCCAGGCAGGCGATGGTGCAGAGCATAGCACCAGCAAATCCCACTCCAAAAGCAGCACTGTGAGCAATTCCTGTGCAGAGTAAGGCTAATGGGAATATGAAGGGAGAGAGTTCATTGAGGGAAAGGTTAAACTGCATAATATTTCCCACCTCCTCAGCAAAGTTGGCACTTGATGGGGGAAAATGAGATAGCACGGTTTTATTTTTCTTACATGACATTTTTTTCCTCCATTAGAAAGGGGAACTTTTTAGCCTCACCATTTTCACCTCCAAACTGAGTCTCTGGAACAAACTTTTAGCTGCTGACTGAAACAAATGCCAGTGCTTTCAGTGGGAGTTTTGCCTAAGCTGTGACTGTGGGATTTGGACACTGTTCCATACAAAGTAGGTATTTGAAAAAAGTCAGTTTAACTCACAAGATGCCTTCTTCCCCACTCATGGAAGAGGTTGTTAAAGACCAGATTATCCTGATGCTTCCTCAGAGCTGTTCCTTTAAGTCTACCCAATTTTCTCTCTATTGCAAGGGAGGAAGGGTAAAAAAAAATAAATGGATTCTAAATGTCCAACCTAATTCCTCATTTAAATTTCTCAGATCTTGAGAAGGGGCCTTAAGTCTAGGAAATTCTAAGCATCACTTGATCAGAGAACCATTTTTGGGGGCCTCTTCTGTAATATTAAGCATTTTGCTGAAACATAGCCAAGAGTAGCTATGGATCAAATCACTTGCCCTGTGAAGGATCCCATGCCCAGGGATCACATGAAACTCAAGCCAAGCAAAAGGCATTCATGCCATAAATATTCTAACAGCAGGGAGGCACACAGTCAAACTCATTCACAGATGCACTGGGCTCAGCCTGACCCACCTGAACACAAAAAATTTTTCACCCTGGAGCAGGGGAGGGTGGAGTGTGAAGATAAAAGAATAATTTTTACTTTGGTTTGCTTCAGATGTTTCAGCACTGGGGTTGTTGTACAGCAAGATATAGTTGGGTACTTGGATGGCAGACAGCCACAGCCCTCATCAGTAGCACTGAGGTGAAAATTATCGTGCTATAATTCAAGCCCTGTCATGCCTCATTGCTTAATTATATAGTTCTGATTACAACGGAATAATTTTTCTATACTATGTCCCAAGCTGACATCACTTTGATTAACAACTCATTTATCTGATTACATACTAACTCAATAACAGTTTGATTTGGAAGGAAACCAGGAAGCCCTTTCATGCCCATTCAGCTTCCTAGCCAGCATGCGTATAAGTACCCTGTAATTTCATCTTCTTTATTTATAGCATGAACAATGCTTTAATGACCTGGAGAATGGAACAAGCAGTAAGTTACAGAGATCTGAAGATAATAAAAAACCTAAGAGCTGTGAGAGACCCTACAGGAACCTGCAGTATTCCTGCAGCTGGTGTCATCTTCAAGCTTAAGTTCCTAATCACCTATTACAGAAGGGCTCAGAGGCTCAGCTATGTCGTTGCCCTGTTATGTTCAGCTCTGAGAAGGCCTCTAATTGAGAAGAGTCTGTTTCAAAGAACTTGCAGTCTTAAGCTTTGATTCAGCAAAGAACTGAGGCATTAAGTCTCTGACTTTAGGCTTCATTATCATACCTCTTCCTGCAACACCGACTCTTTCTTTTATGACTCCCAGTGTTTCCCATAATATGGTGTAGTTCACATCTTCAAAGTGCTATAAAATATAAGTAAATTAAGCTTTAAAACTACCCTAGTGAGATCAGCAGACAGCTGTTTCAGAGGCAGAAACTGAGTCATAGAAATAGGAAGTAACTTTCCCAAGGCCCCATGGTAAATCATTGATAGCAAGACAAACAGAGAAATCCTAGTTCCTGAATCTCTGCTAGCCCACCACACCTTGCTGCTTATTCTTGATTCGCCCATTTGCTTTAGGTAACTTCCTACATCTGCTGTGGTAACAGGAGAGAAGTTCACTGTTAATGCCCTACTCGTCATGGAATCCAAAGGAGGAAACTATGAGACATAGCAACTGCATTTCAGTCAAAAGTCTGCCCATCAGGAAGAGCTGATTGAGATCACTATTGCACAAAAGTACACTCGTTCCACCAAAATCCCCAGTGGCACTCAGGGTGGCTGGCTTTCCATTGCCCTGTCTCTCTACTAGCAAACCCCTACCAAAGCCAAAGCACTGGCACCAGGTCTAAGCAATTAGGAATCAAATATATTACAAAACTGCTTTTTAAATGAGATCTGTGGCAATCATTTTTAATGTGGCAGAGACGATATTTCATTCCAGCTTAGTTAGAACAGTTTTGATAACAAAAATCATACTTTTATACACTCCTCTCAACACTGTTAGCTGATTAAAATAGCACGCCAGGTTGTGACATCCTCAGGAAAGGGATATGTCAGCTGCAGGTATGAAGTGACACTAACAGCTGCCTCAGGAATCGTTCTTTGCCAGCACATGATTGTTATTTCTCTGACCCCTTAAACAACAGTTTTATTGAATTTCCAAAGCTTTTCCAAACCCAGCACGTGGTGTACAAATTCTTATCTACTCTGCATACGACTGCCAGGGAGGTATTTCATTAGTTAATATATGCAGGTTGCTCTGCCTTTCCAGGGTATAACTATATACACTAAACCTCAAATCAAGCCCCTCATGCTGCACAAATGCCTATGAAATAAGCCATTTGCTGACAAAGTTCAAACCTGTGTGACAGATCCAATGCACCAGGTGTGGCTGTCGTGTCAAAAATTATCTCAGGAGTTCTCCAGTTGTTTCCTGGTCCAACATCTGTTTATTGACCTCTCCTCAGTTAATCTGTGAATGCTTCCCATTTCTCTTCTTGAATACATGGTCATGGTATGTGGCCTTCTGCAAGATAAAATTCATCATGTGGATACTCTGCTTGTCTGGAAATGTTTTCCTCAGTGCCAGTGGAAATGAAATGCTGTGGCAGACTGCAGTTGAACTGAACACGAAATGGCAGCTACATGAAGCCTACAGCATCCTGTAATAAATGTAGAGGGGCAGCAGAAGGAAAAACATCAACAATTTGCCATCAGCACTTTCAGAGCGTATGCAAAAACCAGGACTTGATTAATTTTATTAACTAAAGTCAGAAAGAATCCATAAGAACAGTTTCTAACCTGCTTCAAAAACACCAAGAACAGATCCCCACCATAGAGCCCACAGCAGTAACAATTACTTAGCACTCTCTATCATGCAAAGGCATCTGGCTTTGGTTTTTAACCATGGCTCAACATTTCTTATTTGAAAGGCTGGCAGATGTCTCAGGCCAAGACTGATCCATCTCTGAGCAACTCTGAGCAGAGCTTGGAGCAAGAACCATCATCACAGATCTCTGGGTCCACAGGTCATGGGACAAATTCAAGTCATTCAGTTATGATCATCGCCTGCCCTCTCCCCAAATTCAAGCAAATTTGCAGTATGCTGAAGTGCTGAAGCCATTGTGTTTGCTCTACACATGCTCTGCTTTCTAATGGGGAATAAAAGACACATTGCAGAGAAAACATGATTGTGAAAACTGATTGCAGGACCCGTCCTGCTTCACTTCTAGCCTAAGGCATCGATGCAAGGGAAGGCAGCTATAAACAAACTGCATGTAATTATTCCATTATTACAGGCCTGCTGCGTGGGTGGGAATTCTTCTTTTCTATCTGTAGCATGTTTCCCCACATAGCTTCCTCCACCCCCTATCATCTGTTCCATTAAGTAACACCACCAAAGGATGTTACCTCAATGTATTAGCAGGGGATACCAAAGCAATAGCAGGCAATGTCTGGGGAACTTTTAAACTGGTCTGATTAGAAACAATAATAACAATAATAATCATAACAATAACAATAATAACAACAACAACAATACTTCCACAACCTCTGGGACCTTTATGGCTTTTCTTTGCCTTTTCAGCTTTACCAGGTGTAAGTTATTTGCATTTTATTGTTATTTTTTTAAAGAGTAATATTTAGAGAGGGTGTGAACACAGAAGCACACTGCACTGGGCTGCAACCTTTGCCAAACTTCAAGACTTCTTTGAATTCCAGGGTTAGGATCAGGGAATCAAAGACTCTTGTAAGGTGGTGCTGTAGAAATATGTATCTCTCAACCAGGACCTGATTCTTTACTCATTCATACAGACGTAAATTGAGAGCAACTACATCACAACAGCTGAATGCTACAGAGTCAGGATTGCAGGGAGTAGTAGCTTTCTTGCTTTCTTTTTGTAAAAAAAATGGGAAATAGAACTTTCCTGTGGACAGATTTCATTTGCATATTTATTCCACCAGGTACAAAGTTTTGTTTATGTGGTTAAGGTAAAAGTGTATTAATTGGATAAGAAGATATGTATGAAATGGTGACCAGAAATCTCCCTGGAATATCCTGGTGCTTCCATCAGCTGAAGGGCTTTGGTAATGAAATATAGGTTTGATAAGTTTTACCTTTTCAGTTGAAAAATGAGCTAGGAAATGTCACAGGGAAGTTGTATCTGGCATCTCCATTACCCTAGCCTCAGTGGGGTAGACTAGAGTAGATGTTGCAGTTTTATCCCTCAAGAGTACCACTATTAACTATTGTAAATCTTAATTAATGAATAGTTTTAAATGATGCTTAATTCTGCAGTGTTTCTGTATGTTTTGTCACAGAGATTGCACTTTTCTTCCTCCATTTTTACATCTGCTAGGATGGGTACTCACCCCAAAAGGACAGACTACAGTATATTTGCCTACTTCTACTGTATCTACTGACCCATTAAAGACCCTGTCCATTTTCCAAGCTATTGAATTCACACTCAGCTTTCATCTACTAGATGATCATAAAACGATTCATATATTTAGATTCATAGCATACCAAGTTGGAAGGGACCTCAAGGATCACCTAGTCCAACTTTTCAGGGTAAGAATAGAGTTTAAATGAGATGGTCCAGCACCCTGTCAAGCTGGGCCTTGAAACTGTGATGTTATTTTACAACAGGGACATGAGGAAACACCTTGTCTGCCACACCACTTCACTTTTGAGAACTGTTCACCTGTAGGGAAGGTGGGTCAATAATTTCTTCAAAGATTGTTCTCCTCTACCAGCTCCCTGCCTAATGCACCCTGCATTTTATTAATACGTCCTTATGGAGTAAAGGTTCATTTCTTCATCTCCAGTTCATTTCACATGGACTGGCCAGCCTGCTGTTGTCCTGGAAGAGGTGCTAGCATTAACAGCCATGCACTGAAGAAGTAGGATATTGTGCTGTCACCAGTAAATGATAGTTCTGCACTGTCATAAAGGATTGTGCAAAGCAGAAGACAAGGGAAAGAGAATTGCCTCTTCCCTTGAAGGACAACAGTACACAGTATACTTCTATATACACAAGTCAGCTTTTTTGCCCAAAAAGGATGAAAACAGGGCTCAGCACTTTCCTGATTGCTCAAAATCTTTGCAGTCAGAAGGGTTTGCCCATAAACATACATTACACTTCTGAAGTAAACCAAAAGTTCAGAGTACTTCTCATTTATCCAGTCTAGCATAGTTCTGTTTTGTGACAAAAAACAGATTTAAGTAAAGAGGAGGCAGCAGTGCTACCACATGCAGAAATACTTTTCTCCATTAAAAGAGTATCATACGTAACCAGTCAGGGTTTGAAATAAAGGTTATTCTTTAGCTAGCTTTGTTGAAAAAGATTCTACAGCCTTTTAAACTCTGGTGAAGAGAATTACTTATGTTCAGATTAGGACATTAACATTATGTCCTTTGAAGTTTGCTAGTACCGAACAAGATTTGTATTTATTATTTGCAAGGTGAGCTACAATAGTGGCAAGACTGGACAGGGAGATTGTGACTCAAAAAAAGGCTTACTTTCAACAGGGCTTCAGAAGGCATCTTACTATCACTAAGATCTTCAAAAACCCCACTCAGCTGACATCTAGAGCTACAGGCAACCAAGTTTATGCTAGAAGCAACCTCTTGCTTCTGACACTATAGAGCTTTTTGATAACATCTTAACTAATGCCAAAATCCTGTCTGGGCAAGATTGAACCTAGATATTCTCCCATTTGTCTCCAAGGTTCCAAACCAATAGGTGTATTCTAATATACTCTATCCATGGGTACAACTTGGTAGACAGGATTGATACGGAAGACCACTGGTCAGAAGGCAATTTTATCACCATCCCATATGAAGCCATATCTAGGTGACTGCCCTTAGAATGAGAGATATCTACATTTATTCCCTTTTCCAACTACTCAGGAGGTGGAAGAACTAGAAAACATGTGTCTTGTCTCTCAAATGACAGACATAGTTCTGAATATCTTGGTACCAGTGAGAAGACATGTCCCTTTCCTCAATGGGAAAGGATTGTCCTGGCAACAGATCTTCATCACATAGAGTCCATTATCAGGACTGTCCTGGAGGAAGGCACTGCACTTAAGGGGACTAACTGTTGACTTTTCCTACCAAGCAAAGGAGAGCTAGGTCCTGTGCAGGAGCTTTAACGCTCCCCGAGCTTTGCATGGGAAGGAAGTCTGAGTGGCTAACCCATGGCTGGGGATGCCACGAGACGGCAGGGTGCCTGAAAGTTAGGCAATGCAGTGTCTGTGATCACAGAAGGAGTTAGCCCAAAGGGCCTCAGAGGTATTTCACAGAGAAATGAAACAGTTTCTGGCTATTTCAACACTTGCCATCAGAAACTGCAAAGTCAGCTGATTTTGCGAGAAACTTGCTGGTGAACACAAGCATTGGCATCTTGTGCTTTCTACTTATACATGCTTTGAAACTGTAACATCCTCAGCACTAGGTTGAAAATATTGAAAATGCTTTATTTTCTCCCTTTACCACTACTGTTAATGGAGCTATATTGCTTGTTACAGAAAATCCTTCCTCAAGAGCTGGACTAGATGATCTTTTGAGGTCCATTTGAGCCCCTGAATTTCTGTGAAATTCTGTGCAATTCTGTAAAATTCTGTGAAGAGCCTCTATTAGTAAAGGCAGTGAAGTAGACAAGTGCTCTTTTCTCTTTCAAACTCTTCTTTCCAGCCCACTGACAGAAGCTGAATAGCCTGATCTGATACACTGGAACTTCATTCTGATCCTGGCTCTGACACTGAGTTACTGCCTAACCTTCATCCTCATGGGCCTCCATTTCCCTCCCCCAAGTCTGTCATCCCTCTTGTTAGACGGAATTCTCCTAGAGAAATGCTGCTTCCCATTAGCATGAATTATTTTACTCAGCTTAGAAGCCTGATACAAACTGGAGAGCTTTAATGCTTAAATGATGCAACTTGTGACCTAGGAAAATTTGAAGCAGCAAACTACTAATGCTAGACTAAAACATAATCCTCAGGCTGGAACTTCATTCAGCTTTGTACCAAACTCAAGAGACTGGAAATTCTTCCTACCATTTTATTTGTTTGTCTTGGTTTTCCAGTTCTGTTATGAATGCAGCCAGCAGTAGCTAGGTTTCAGGAAGGAGGCCTATATACATCCAAGACAGGTGAGCTCTAATCATTCCATTTACCAGAGCTGTCCACAGAAGTTAGAAATTAATAAGCATCTTTGACAGCTCGTGGCCTGCTACAGAGGTTTTTCTGGGTGCATGGGAAGTCTGCATTGTCTCAACCTTGAATACACTTTCTGTTAGAAGTGAATTGCACAAGCTCAGATTTCCTCAGAAAACAACAGCTTATTACTGTGGGTTGCAATAAGTTACTACAGCTCTGAGAAATATTCCAGATAAGCAAAATTCTCAGAATGCAATACAGCATCTTTGCTCTCAGCAAACATGGCAGTGCTGACCCTGCTACATCTGTGAGTCAGGTTTGCATACCAGGCAACTAGTCCCCATGGACAGAATTCCTTTACCTTCACTCTCCAAAACTTAAACACAAAGTCTGCTTTAATCACCTTAGGCTCACTGGGGAGCCAGAAGCAATTTCACTATAATTTCTTCTTCCCACCAACTTAATATAAAAGATTCAATGTTGACTAGGTCAGACTTAGATGCCTTCACTGTGACATGTATTTATGTACCCTGTGTCACACACTCAGTGATGGCTTAGTCACATATCCTCAACACTAAACCTTGAGGTTAGAATCAAGACCATCATGACTCTTTTCCCATTCTAGTGTTTGTGTTCATGCAGCTTAATTCAAGAGCTTTCACATAGAATTATCACTCTGAGTAATCATAAAGAGAATACCATCAAGAGAATCAGTCCTGCTGACTGTAGGCTCTTGACTAAGGAACTGAAAAATCAGCATGTATTGTTAAGCTCTGCTATGGTTGCTTACACAAATGAGAATTCCTTCAGCTGAAAGAATTACTAAGTTAAATGGTATGGCCCGTTTCAAGTAGCCAGATGGTATCACCTGCCTGACTCTTCTGACCCTAAAAATTACAAAACATGCTCTACCTTCCAGATACAACCGTTAGGATCAGTGTTTCTGAAAGCCAAGCCACTTATCACTTGCCTGAAACGTCCAGACCACTTTGGTACTAGTTATTCACCTTTAGTGGAAAATATATTTTCATTAATAACTTTGTTCAATAATGCTTTTCTTCACTGAGTCCAAAGATTTTTAAATGTATGGGGAAAGGAAGAACCAGAAACTGCCCAAGACTTGGCTCTTGGCTATTTGTGCTATTTGCAAGACGATGACCTTGCAAAGCACTTAAGTACATGCTCAACTCAGTGCACAGGTATGTCTTCATTGACTTTGCTAGGACAAATATGCAAGGTATGCAACATCTCACAGGGCACAGCTCTTCAGACAGCTGTTCTGAAACACTTCCCTGTTATAACTCAGTTTCTGACATTCTCATGACTCTAAATATTAATCCCAACAGTTTAGTATCTGTTGAGTCAGGACGCCACTTGTAACCCACTCGGGGCATGACCTCTAGCCCCAGAAGAACTGTCCTAGAGCCTCGCAAACACACAGTGAGTTTCTGTGGTGATTATATGTAAGTATGTGACCACTACACAAGCAAGGAAGACCTACCCTCTCTCATTACTGAGGCTGGTTTGGGCACTAGTTCAGTTCTGGCAAGTCCTTTATCTTCCCATGTAGTTAGTAATCAGTTTGTTTCTACCTCACCCATATTTACTCTGGTAGTTGAGCATCATCTCAATAAGGTGAGCAGCTCGTTTTGTATTCCCTTTGCTAATTGGAGCCTTTAGGCATCAGATCATGTTTGTGCAAGCACTGTAGAACAGCTCAAAGAATTCAAGTTCTAGTTGATTCAGGTAGTAGAGAGCCTTAATATCATCTGCTGCATCTAAGATGAATTTGTTGCTGTGACTCAACATTTCAGATGAGTTTTGGGTACCATTTTCAGTCCCTGGGACAGAGCATTTCCATATATCTGAAGTATCCAGTACAGCTCCAGTTCCAATCTATGACTCTAAACACAATATAGTACATTAACTAAAATGTTAAATGTTCTTCCCTTTTCTTTTCTTTTTCCCATCCTTTTTCCTTGTTTCCTGAGTACTATCTCTTTATGGGGAAAAAAATAATTTCTCTTGAGTGATAATCAGCCTTTGATTGTGTACCAGGTTCCTCTCCCAGTCCCCATTACAGCAATGCTTATACCTGCTGAGAGCAAGGAAGCAAATAATCAGACTTCCAGTACTGGGAGGCTAGTAGCAGGAAATTAGCACAAAGGAAAATTTTGCTTATAGAACCATAGAACTGTCAGATAGTGTCAGAGGAGGACTGCTGGAATCAATAAAATGCTCTCTGATGTAGCAGAGAAAGATGATTTAAAAACAAAAAACAAAACAATTTGTCCACAAAGGAAATTTTTATCTTACATTCATGAAGCCAGCTGTTAGAGAAAGAAACTTTAATACTTTCAAACATACAGCATCTCCTATTTTTACCCTTGTTTTCAATGTAAACAAGTATTTCCTTAAAAACAGACAAACAAACAAGCAAACAAACAAAAAATCCCACAGCACTGTAGGATTCATCAACTTAAGTGCCTACAAGTTGTAGAGTCCTCCAGGCTCTATCCACGCTCCATGGTGAGACAGACTCCTCCAACACAACTCAGTCCTATCCTAAGCAAAGTGGGTTTTGTCACCTGATACTTTGCTACTCCTTTAATTGAAGGTTGCCTTACTCTTTTATAGCTCAAGAGGGTAAACAGGAACACACACACATACCAACTTTCTCTATCCCATTCATTAATTTGTATAGCTCTTAGTCATCTGTTCTCTAACAAAGTAGTCCTATTCTTCTCAGTTTCTTCCTGAGGGAAGTCTGTCCATGCATAATTATTTTTGTTGCCTATTCTCAAGCCCCTTGTATTTCTGCTGTCTCCTTTGTCAGGGCAAACTGCAGTTGGTAGTCCTGATTGCAGGGCTGACAATTCACACTATGCTGACTAGTTGTGCAAGACATTCAAGTTAGAGGAAGAGAAACTCCACGTATCTTGTGTAACTAACCAAAACCATGTAAATTACTACTGAATATGCAACTAGGATCGCTCTGCTTCCTGCAGAAAAAAAAAAATAAAACAAAATAAAGGATGGGAACTTCTTGGTAGGCTTTTGTGTGCATCCTGCTTCAAAACTAGGAAGAGACAAGGCTATGGGTAGAAGCCTGATTGCCCCATAGGAAATTTAAACACAACCTGAGACAGGGCGCTTTCCTTTCTAAGCCCTCTGCTTGTTCTGTCACCTCAGAGACTTCAGGATTTAGGCCTCCCACTGTAGCCTCTGTATCCTCACATTCCCCTGATCCACAGCCTTGACACCAGAGCAAGTCCTGCCACTTTCAGCAACCAGCTCCAGAAATGCCCTCTTTTCTTTTTCTGCAAGACATCCTTCTATAATTGTACATCCCCTTCTAGTTCATCCCAATGACTTAAGCATCCCACCCCAGAAATCCCCACTCTTATCTGCCCCACCTCAGAGACAGTGCAGGGCTCAGACAGCTTGCACATCCATAAGAGGAGGATGCTGCTCCTCCTACAGACTTTGCCCTGGGGAAAGCAGTAATTGGTGCTGGCAAGGCTGGTTGCCACAACCAAGCACGAGTCTGGCCTGCCTTTCCCACATAAACAATTTCTGGTCCTTGTTCTGAAGGACATAATTGGGACATCAGCCACACTTGTCAAAAAATCTCCCTTAGTGACACCTGAAAAGAGATGAAAAGGGCCTGTCCAGTGAATAGCAAAAGCTATTGAAGCCTTCAAAACTGGGTTTCATTTCACTTTTTCTCCCACTTTTTTCTAGAAGCATCTGTGAATTGTTGTCTGACTGGACGGCAAACATGATGTTCTGTCCTGCTGTTGGGACCAAAAACAGGCAGAAAGCACAAACTGTTCACAAAAGATCATCAGCTTATGAATGACTTGCAGGGGAAAAAAAACATATGAGTGATTTTCAGCAGCAAGGCAGTCTTGGGTGTTGATTACTGGCACCTGCAGCAGGAGGCTTTCCCTTGAACCAGTAACAGGCTGGTATGTCCCACATAAGCTAGTTAAATAACACAGTATTGACTCTGCCCCTTGGCTGGGCATCTTAGGTAAGAGTGAATTGTGAAATCCTCAACCCAGTATTACTCTCTGACATATGCTTTTGAAGAAGTTACCACAGAAACCTCAAAAGCAGGTTTCAGTGAGACACACATCGGGCTTTGGTCCTGCACCAGCCCCATGCAAGAAAGTATATTTCATCCCTCCTGAGGCCCCAGTGTTCCATGAGAATCTTTGTCTCAAAGGCAGAACTTGTGGGGTCTTTCTGCATCCCATGAGGATTTCCATGGGGAGGAGGTAGTTCTGCTTTTGAGACCCCTTGTGGGGTCTCACGGAACAAAGTGGGAAGTCAGTCTGAGATAAGGGCTGGTTGAATATATGCAGGAACTGACACACATGTTTACAAACCCCAGCCCAGATCTGGGTATCTGGCTGATGAATAGGGATGGCAGAAGGTGGCTGTAGGGGTTCCCATCTTCTCCTCCAAGCCTTGCCCCTGCTTTGAGACACCTCAGCTGCTAGTGTGGCACTAATTGAACCACTGCAAATTACAGCTCAGTGTATTAAGGAGACCCAAAGCCTGTGCCAATTCTTCTGTTAATATTACTGGTCTGCAAACTGCTGGTTCAACAGCTGCCTGCCAAGCAACTGAGCCACCTTCAGAGTGCGAATGAAAACTTCCGAGGGAGAGGTGGGGCAGACAGCCGGCGGCAGGAATCACTGCAGCCATCTCCGGGTAAGTCATCATTGCCTGTGAATCAGAGGCCTTACAAAGTAGATCTTAGGCAGGATGTAAAATATTACACATAGCTCTAACAACTATGAGGGTTTTTGAGCCTCATGATGTGTGGCGTTCCCCCATGGCACAGACTAAATCCATGACTGCACGCTTTCTAAGAAGCTTAGGAAGTGATTGTATAAAATTAGTATTAACTAGTTTCACTCTTATTAAATGGAAAATTAAAGCTTTCGACACTAAGCTACTCAAGGTGGTTGCTACACAAATGCCCTGTAGTGCCCTCATCAACAATAACCATTATTAAGGCTGCCCTTAAAAGCTGAGGAAAAATGCATAATCTGTTGTATCATAATCCACTTTCCTAGAGCAGCCATGAATTTAAAATCTATTAAGAATGGCACGTACAGAAAGAAATTTCCTGTAGGATCACAGAAGAGGTCAGCCATAAATAGAGCAAACCCTATCAGTTAAGTTGCAAAGGATAATCAGAGATATCCTCTCCTGAACTCATAACATCAATTTATCTGTTTGGCTAACTTTGGTTTGCTCTTTGTATTATAGTTTGTGGTTCCAATGTACCAGGATACTTAAAGAAACCAAAGCCCACAATGTTTCCTTTGCACCATATTTTGGTCATTTTAAAAATCATGCATCTAATTTTCCCCTTTTATTTTTTGAGATCCTCAGCATTTACAGATTTCACATCCATTACATTAGCTTTAGCCAGGCAAAAAAAGCAAATTCTTCCTCCTGGGCCTGTTAAAGTAAACCAAAAAAAGCTAATATAATTGCCAGCAAGGAAAAGTGCTACCACCAGAACAAGGAGTTGCTGCTGTGCTGGAGTCTCAAAGACTTGCCCGAATGCAAGGGGAGAAAAAGAGGGTAAAAGTATCCCAGGGCTTCAATAAGACAGCAAGCTGCCAGCCAGACCACAGTGCTTTATCTGAACAGTGGAGAGAGTCATCTTGCACCAGACCTGCAAGGTGAGTAAATAATTAGTTTCCCTATTTTGCAGATGGGAAAGTGGGGACCAAATTATTTAAGACCATACAGTGGGTCAGTGGTAGGAACAGGACTGTTTTTCCCACAGCCTCTGAGCTATATGCTTCATTTTCTAGAATACTGTATTCTACATACAGCATTCAAAACAAAATTATAAGGGTCAAGACATCAAGAACAAAGAACAGTGCAGATTTTCTGCTCTAATGGGGTCTTGATTGCCTTTTCTGATAGTATCCACAAGAAAGAAACAGGGGAGGAAAAGGGGGAAAAGGCTAAAATACCGTCTAAGGTTCAGCTTCTTATAATTATTTGGGTGGACAAGAATTTTGTTGGAAAACTGCACTCACTGAACATGGAGGCAGTATGTTCTCAAAAGCAAGGTAATCTGCCACAGGCCTAGACAAGGTTATAAGAGGTGAAGCTCTTACGTTCAGCAGATATTAGATTAATGTGAGATGTTTGAAATTATTCCATGTCAGAAGGACACACCTATGTGCTCACAGGTTCATCCATCAGGAACTGTTCCTGAAGTGAAGCTCCCAAACCAGCCTTTTCTCATTAAAAAAAAAAAAATCATAATAAGAAAAACAATGTAATCATACAGTTATAGTTCATGGATCAGATTTCTGAGATTTCTGCCTCAAGAAGATGGCCTTGAATTTAAAGCTCTCATGTGCCAGATTAATGCAGCACCAGTGAATGTGCATATTCACTAGCCACCTTCTAAACAGCTCCAGCAAGCTTTCTCCTAATTTATTTTATAGGATGCCTGTTCCTAACTGTCTTCCAAAGATGCTGTGTAGTCAAATATACCCCAGAATGGAAGATCTGAGAATCCTGTGAAGTGCCACCATGAGCAGATGCAGAGACACATCCCATATGTCAGCCCTTGTGTACTTCTGCCTATGATCACCAGGCTGCAGAAACTGAGGCATTAGGACCTTCCCCAGTTGCCTTCGCACAGCCCTTCCCTTTCCACCCTACTCAGTGCAAAGCACTTTCCCTGAATATCCTGGCCTAAATTTTGCCATCAAATATCTTAATGCCAACTTACTGCTGATGGAACATGGTCTGTTCTTTCATCAAAAGAGTTTTAAATAAATCTCCTACGTGAACACACAGGGTTCAGCAAGCAGGGAAAATCGGATTTTCAAGAGCCCTCCACTGTCGTTTTCATTAAAATTAGCAGCAAAACCCCCACTAAACTTGAGAACACTGCAACCAGTGCTAAGCTATTTTAAAAACCCTGTCTGTATTGACTAAAATCCACAGTCTTATTCCAAACAATCAGTTCCATGCAAGAGGATCAAAGAACTAGACTAGGAAAAAATCCCTAAATTAGCTCATAGGCTAATCAACTCCTCAAAGTGATTCTTATTTGTTTCCTTGGAAATGAAAAACAGCCAGAAGAAAAAGTCTTCAAGCTCATGAAAGTGTTCTCTCTGTACCTACATGAAGATCTGAGGATTTAAGCAAATGATGAGTGCTCAGTAATAACCTCTTCAAAGGGCACCCTCTGTGCTAATGTCCTTGATTGTGATAGTCAGAGGAATATGAAAATTGTACAGACTAAAATTCACCCACTCAAGTGGTGCCTGCTTTAGGGTAATTCTCTGCATGGACGTTGTATTTGAGCCACTGTAAAGCTGATAACCAGATAGAGCTACAGTTAGTAGGAAATCCTGCCTGTCTTTTTAAAACATATGGTTGATGATTCTCTTTTGGTTTTCACAGTGTTCTTTTTTTCATATTCAGATTGTAAAATGGAGAGGATTAGGCGATTTCAATCTGTCTTAAATCAACCAGATTTAATCCAGGAGAAACCTCTACATTCCCAAGGAGACACTTTATAACTGGTCAGTGGGCACAGTGAAATGAGTTGGGAGGAACATTTTGGGTAAGTTTCTTGGGAGAGCATTGTCCCACAGGACTTGAAAAGGTCAGAGTAAGATGGATTCTCTCACTGTAGACACCACTGGAACTGCTGCAGTCTGGTTTAGATCTGTATTTCCCTCCGTATTTCTACACCTTACAGACTGACGTCATAATGTCTAATCTCAGACATAGCGGAACAGAAGCTTTCTATTTTGGTTTAGATTTTTCTACATGACAGGCAGAAGCTAGGCCCATTTTTAAAAAGCAACCAACCTTCTGTTTAGTGTGCTAATTGGTTATTTTCTCAAATTCCTTGATGGTTTTACTGGAAAATGAGTTCTTTCCACTCAATAGTCAAACAAGGTTTTAAATAGATTTAGTTGTCAGTATTTTTGGTCCTGTTCAATGTAAAACAAAACCAAAAAAACCCCAACAACATAGCCCCCAAGTCTCTATTCCTCCATGTCATCAAGGCTGAGTTACTCCCAAATAAGCCTTCCTCTATACAAGCATTTGTACATGGCTGCCTCCTGACAACCCTAACCAAAACCTGACCCAAGAATTATACTACCTGACATTATATCAAAACAGCCTTCAGTAAACATACCATCTTATTTATCTCTCTTGCCAGACAAAAGACAGCATGACTTCCCACTTGGATAATGCTAACTACATCCCTCCCAAAACTCTAGCAGCAGTGACATGTCCCAGCTTCCCTCTGGCAACTGTGGCTCCCAAGTCTCCCTAGCATGAAAAGGCCAAACCCCATAGCAGAAAGCCCAATGCCACTTGCTCTCATTTATTGCCCACAGCACAGAAGCACTTTTCACAGTGCATTTCCCAGAGAAATTCTCTCTTTAGAGCTTCTGATACCTCTGTTCAGTCAGCCTGGAGGTCCTTGTGGATAGTTTAACAAAACTACAGTGTGAGTTCCCACCCACAAGTGGCTCTAGGAAAGTAAAATTAACCTCCCCAGTCACTTTTGCCACCTCTCAAGAGGCTTTTAGGAACCCTAACCTGGGCTGCACCACAAGCAGCATGGCCAGCAGGTCGAGGGAGCTGGAGTCACAGTACTTGTCTGTTTGATTCGAAAACACTGGCAGGACATCTGATAGCCCCCTGTATGCTTACAAAGAAGAAAATAAGCAAATCAATCTCATTTGCGTATCAGGATTTTGGTCCTCACTCTTATTCCAGTTCCTCTTATTCAGTGGTTGGCTTGAGGCAGCCTGCCCATCGCCAGGGCACCAGCACTCTTACACTGGCTTCCCTGAGAGTTCATCCTTCCCAGCTGACCTCCGGCCCTGAGACAGCAGCCTGCCAAGTTCATCTCCGGAGCACGCTCTCTCCACCGAGCCCACCGCCGCCGGCCCTGCATCACGCCGGGCCTGAGCCTCCCTCTGCGGCCGAGCCAGCTCTGCACTGCCACCATGTGTCAGGCCCTGCTCCGCGCTCACACCCAGCCCGGGCGAGAGTCCACCTCCTCCCCAAACGGGCAGGATTCAATGCCGTGCAGTGCTGCAGGAACCTCGGCCTCCTTCCAGCTGATTGCGGAGTGGGACTCCCTCCATGGAACATGGGACACCTACCTCCCACAGAGCCCATGCAGCAGGATGGAAACTGTCCCACCTCGAGACACCTTCTGACCTGCTGACTGGAGCAAACATATGGGAGATGTGGATTCAGATCGCTGGTAAAGAAAGAGGTGGAGGTCGTGTGTCCCACATTCTGGCTTAGTGTTTACCACAGGAATATCCGGGTGCAGCTTTTAGGAGGAAGTTCTAATTTCATATATGTGCTCTGAAATGCCTTTTGGCTCAGGCCCCAAGTGACAAATATGAGCAGGAGAGATTGTGGGTCATGTCGAGGTTTAGGCACTCCTCCACTCAAAGCAAAGCAGAAGCAGAAACAAAAACAAAGTAGACATGCCTAGAAGCAGAGATGACAGTGACTGTCAGAACTTTACTGGAGAAAACCTGATGCCTGCTAGCTTTACATACCTCCTAATTTGTAGTAGATTATAGAATCACAGAATCAACCAGGTTGGAAAAAACCTCAGAGATCATCAAGTCCAACATATTACCTAGTACCTAACACCTCCTGACAACTAAACCATGGCTCCAAGTGCCACATCCAATCTTTTTTTGAACACCTCCAGGGATGGTGAATCTACTACCTCCCTGGGCAGCTGATTCCACTGGCTAATTACTCTTTCTGTGAAGAACTTTCTCCTCATCTTGAGCCTAAACTTCCTCAGGTGCAGCTTAAGACTGTGTCCTCTTGTTCTGGTGCTGGTTGCCTGGGAGAAGAGACCAACCCTCACCTGCCTACAACCTCCTTTCAGACAGCTGTAGAGAGCAATAAGGTCTCCCCTGAGCCTCCTCTTCTCCAGACTGGACAACCCCCGCTCCCTCAACCTCTCCTCATAGGGTTTGTGCTCAAGACCTCTCACCAGCCTCGTTGCCCTTCTCTGGACACGTTCAAGTATCTCAATGTGCTTCTTAAATTGAGGAGTTCATCTAACGTCTGGACTTGATCTTCTGTAGGGGTAAGACTTCAAGGCTGAAGTCTTTTAGCAAATAGATTGAGACTATAATTAAATGGCTGTTATACTAAAAGCCCAGTACCAACATATGGAAGAGCAGCATTCCAGTCTCTGCTCCAGATCATATTTTTTAATGTGAAAGAGAAGCCCACCATCCAGAGGCATTCATAATGAGTCACAAAATTCCACCTGACATGGAGTTGCATGAATACCACCAGCCAAAAGTAGATCTGAGTCCTGGCCTCCCATATGTCATAAGTGCTCCTCAACACTCTCATCCTCTCCAGATAAGAAGGGAGTTGGTTTCATATACTGTTTTCAGAGTCGGACTCAATCATCACAGCAAGACAGGTGGAAGTACACCTACCTCATGAATCTCATTAACAAAGAAGCAAACCATGCCTTGCTTTGTCCACAGTTATCCAGAGAAGCAGATGTAGATGTAAAAAAAAGCAATGGAGAAGCTCATGGGAGAAATGGCAGTGCCCAGAAACCAAAACTGAGAGTGGTGTTCTGAGGGTCTAAATTGGCAATTAGACATTTAAATCTTCCTTTCAAGCCTATCTTCATCCTTCTAGATCATGAATACCCTGGGTGTACTTCTACTTACAGCAGCTCAACATCTTTCTGTATTACCTGTGTTTGTTTAGTAGAAGCAAAATTTATATTGCTGTCTCTATACATCACACTTGCAAACAATGGAACTGACTACAAATGAGGTCATTAGAAACAGGTAAATAAACTATTATATCCATTAAATGTGTGGATATAAATGCATGTAGTTAAGCTAGCCAATTAGATTCAAGGTATCATTATATTCTGTACTTCAGACACAAACATAAGTGCTGGATCCTGCCTGGGAAAGGTAACAAGATGAAATGGAAAGTAGTTATTGGTTTGAGGGGTACTATTCCTTAACAAATTACACAATTATCTTATTTCCTGGGGCATTATAATTTACTCTACAGTCCTGCCCACAGAGGTAAATATCTCCAAGACAAATCTGAGGGCCATTACCAGAGCAGCATGGGAGAGTAACTTAGAATCAAAGAATTGTTTTGGTTGGAAAAGACCTTTAAGATTGTCCAGCTGAACTGTTACCTAACTCCACCAAGTCTGGTGCTAAACCATGTCCCTCAGCACCACATCTCTGCATCTTTGAAACACCTCCAGGGACGGGGATTCAATCACACCCCTGTGGAGCTTATTCCAGTGTTTGATAACCCTTTCAGTGAAGCCATTTCTTCCAATATCCAATCTAAACCTCCCCTGGTACAACTTGAGGCCATTTCCTCTTTTCCTATCACTTGTTACTACAGAGAAGAGACCAACACCCACCTCGCTACAACCTCCTTTCAGGTAGCTGTAGAAAACAATAAGGTCTCCCTTTAGCCTTTTTCTCCAGACTAAACAACCCCGTTTCCCTCAGCCATTCCTCATAAGACCTCTTCTCCAGACCTTCACTAGCCACCAACTAGATTTAACTTCATTTATTACCACTCTTTGGGCTCAGCCATCCAGCCAGTTTTTAATCCAGCAAACTGTCCGTTCATCCAATCCATGAGCAGCCAGTGGGAGACAGTGTCAAATGCTTTACTAAAGTCCAGGTAAACAATGGTCTTTCCCTTGTTCAGTAAGCAGGTCACCTTGTCATAGAAGGAGAGCAGGTTCCTCAAGCAGGACCTGCCCTTCATGAATCCATGCTGACTGGGCCTGATCACCTGATCATTGCTGACTGAACGATGGCATTCAAGATGATCTGCTCCATAACCTTCCCCAGCACTGAGGTCAGACTGACAGGTTTGTAGTTCCCCAGGTCCTGCTTCCAATACTTTTTGTAAGTTGGCATTACATCTGCCAGTCTCCAAACAACTGGGACCTGTCTGGTTACAGAGGACTACTGATAAATGATGGAAAGTGGCTTGAGGAGCACTTGCACCAGCTTCCACAATACCCTTGGGTGTATGACGTCCAGCCTCATAGATTTGTGTATATCTAAGTGGTGCAGCAGGTCACTAACAATCTCCTCTTGGACCATGGGGACTTCATTCTCCTCCCCATCCATCCCTAACTTCCAGCTCAGAGGGAGGGTTATCAGAGGACTATGTTTCCCTTTATATCCAATAAAGGGCAGAGATTCTCCTTAGTCCTCCTTTTGTTGCTAATATATTTGTAGAAGCATTTCTTGTTATTTTTAACAGCTGAAGCCAGATTAATTTCTAGTTGGGATTTTGCCCTTCTAATCTTCTCCCTGCATAGCCTCACAACAACTTTGTAATACTGAGTGGCCTGGCCCTTCTTCCAAAGACCATAAACTTTCCTTCATTCCCTGAGTTGAAAACAAATCTCTCTACTCATCCAGGCCAGTCTTCTTCCCCACTGACTTGTCTTCTGGCACGTGGGAATGGCCTGTTCCTGTGCTTTTAAGACTTCCTTCTTGAAGAAAGTCCAGCCTTCCTGGAGTCCTTGACCCTTCAGGACTGCCTCCCAAGAGATTCAGTCTCCAAAACAGGCCGAAGTCTGCCTGCTAGAAGTCCAGGGTGGTAGTTCTGCTGAGCCCCCTCTTTACTTCTCTAACAGTCAAGAACTTGTGCTGTATATAATCCCTAGGAGACTTAAGGACACCTTTTCATAGCCCGTGTTCCCTATTAAAATCCAATTAATTTGAAGCAACAACATTGGGACCAGCAGAATGTTCAGAAATGTCCAATAATGTATTCAGAACTGTTAATGCCCTTCTATTCTTCTTAAAGTGGCACGGGTATAGGAGAGGAGGAGGAGGCAGCAAAAGCATGATGTCTTCTCTCTATCCCTTTTTGGTCTCAGCTCCTGCTCTGCCATGGCAAATAAGCTGTAGAGAGAGAAACCTAGCAGAGCAGCAGACCAACAAGAGAGTGTGTGACATCTGGGTGAGAAGTTTCTTGCACTGTGGGATGGTAAGGAACAGGCTATGTTTTGAAAGCAGACTCTTTGACACAGGGTCTTGCATTTCATCTTGCTGTCACACTGTGTTACCACATCACATCACAGTGTGTGACATAATCAACAAACCCTGTTGTAACCTGCCTTAGTATGTGTCATGGGAAGGCAACCTGCTGCTCAACGCTCATAAGGGTACTTCAGAAAAAAGAGACAATCCTGCTATGTCCCCACACCCAGAAGGGTACCAAAAGCAAAGCTGAACATAAAGAGCTGCTGTCCTCCTGCCCATTCATAATTGGCTCCAAGCAGTCACCATTTGTCCCCCAGAACATTTCAGAAATTCCAGAGTACATAGCGATATAAAGCCACTGAAATGAAGTAATGTCCCATGAAGAAAGAGGCCGCCTGTTGAAACTTACTATTTCATATTCAAGTAGGAGGTGGTATGATAGAGCACACCACAATAGAATCCTGGCAGTGCACATCAGTAAGGACAAATGAACTATTCAGTGCTTACCCAAGACATTTCAGTGCCATCTTCCACTGAAGTTTGCTCCACTAACCCTCTTCATGCCTTGCCATCTTTGCAGTAGTGATCTCAGCTGGGGAGTGATACCAAGTAACTACTCAGAATCCGAGAACTTTGCACTTTTCCTTTTGCTACATTCCCCAGGAATTACCAGTTGCCTCACTTTGTGGATGTCCCTGCAGATGACATTTAAAGCAAGCACTCTCCTGATTTATCTTGTCCCCAGGGGATTTCTAACCTATGTGGACTATGTCTCTGAATAATGAAATATATCGTCACACCACAAATTAAACACATTAAACTAAATGACTGTCTCTTGTGCTCTTTCTCACTTCGCGAACTTATAATAATGTATCATTGTCCCTGACACCTTCAATACCATGAACTTCTCTTAAATTCAGAGAAATAAATTCTGTGCACAGCTTAATAAGCAGCATTTTAGAAAGACTCCTTTTGTATTCATCGAGTAGATCATTCACTCCTGAGTGCCAAGTCAGCAAAATGGCAACTCCCATGTCTGCACCTTAGCATAGAGGTGGATTTCACCCAGAGAGAAAAATTTGCTTCCCAAGCAAAGAGAATTTAACTGTGAGCCATGCAGGCAAGAAATCTAGTTGTTTCTCTTCTCAACATTCCCCAAAGCATTTTTCTGTCAACAAGAGGTATTAGGGAGAAGACATCACTCTCTGGAATGTGATGCACAGACCCCTCTCATTGGCCACCTTTCCCACCAAAGGCATCATGGTCCACAGGCAGAAGCATCTGGTTTGTAACATTCTCATTGCAAAAGAATTAACTATTCATATCTTTAAGTGTTTGGAGTGAAAAAATAGCACAAGATACAGGTCAAATAATCGCATCCAGCCTGCATCACAATACACAGGGCTTCACCTTGCAAGGTTGAGTATGTCCTCCAGTGTTAGTGGCCTTGTACCTCTGCTTTCTTGCTGAATTTCCTCAGCAGACTATACAGTGTGGTCACGGCAAACTTGCTGGCAGCCTGCCTGTGTCTCTGCCTCAAGCACCATGCAGAGGCCATACAAAGCCAACAAATCCCCAGGTGCATTTATCAGATGCTGAAAGTCCTTCCGTGCATCAAGGCAGGCAGTCCACTGTGTGCAGGAGCAGCACAGCATGACGTCGGTGTGAGTGGAATGGGGAGGAGAGCAGCTCACTCTCTGTGTACAGAGCAGCCACCTAGGCAAATTGGTTGCAGGCTGTCTCATTAATAGAAGCTGGGAAGTGTAGCTATCTTGATGACATAAGCAGATTGGATTGCAGTACAGGTTACCATTTGCATATTTACAGGGAGAAAGGAAAGTGGTAAACATTTCCAGGGACAGATGGACAGGACTGCAGTCTCAACTGTATATCCAGGCACCTTCAGAAGCCCCAGGATGCTGCAGAGGCACACCATGCACATCATGCATACTGAGAGCTAAGGCTTGGAGAGAGTGGGGCTGGTGGTGTTGCCAGGTCAAAGACTGGATGGTGGTTGTAGGTGTCTACAACCAGCACCCTCTTCAGCTTTGGGGGTGTGCTGTGGGCCAGTCAGGGCTCCCTCATAGGATGCTGCTGCTACCATATTCCACAGACACAAGATGAAGGCTAGGGTGGTGGGTGGCACTGGCCCACAAGGCTTGATAGGTCCTTGTGCTGGTGGCATGCTTGGGATGGTGACACAGGCACCAGGACCAGATACTAACCTCTCCTCAAGATTGGAACCAGGATGAGCATCTGCAGAAAAAAAAAAAATCTCTGATTTGTGGCAGGTGGCCTGCCCTCCCTGCACTGCGATCTTGTTGGATCACCTCAGAGAAAATGTCTGAGTGCCTTAGCCAGCATCCAGGCAGGACAACAAAGGGCAAGCATGAGTGATTCACCCACCATGCCAGACAACTCTTCCTCCCCATTGGCGCCCGCCCTGCTCTGTAGCAACAACCCATTTGCTCCAGGCATGGGCACTGGCAGCCTCTCTTTCATGGTGAACCCCTGACACCGTTTTTAAGGTTTTAATCCCAGGTAACTGGCACAGCTCCAGTGTAAAATCCTCCCAGCTGACAGTATCTTCTACAGGATCCCGCCTCCCCCAAGAAGCACCCAGTTTTATCCACCAGCCAGCCCCTCTCTGCTGCTGGCCAAATGCATCACACAGCTCCATTTCCCTCCCAAGACCGCACCTCTGGTGGGCTGGTTTGGAGGAGGAACGGGAGCAAGTTGCTAGCTCTTTTGTTTCCACAGTTTTTTCCTTGTGTAGCTCCTACCACAAATCCTTAGTCTCTACAGGGCCCAGGCTCCTATAATTAGTATGAGGTAAGATTACGATAAAGACTAGCTAAGTAGCTAATTTATCAGGGATTCAAGAAGAAATACAGCCTGAACGTCAATGCACGTTGCAGTTAATGTCTATTGTTCCTCATATCTTCACCCTCTTTAGTATTCTGAGGAGTCATTGGAGCAGCAGTTTCAACAATCTTGTTCACTAGATGCTCATCTCAGAAAGCACTGAAACAATCCTCATGTTTCTCCATCCTGTTTCTCAGCTGCCTATATGGAATGCATTTCCATCTTTCAGAGACACCAAGGCACAGAGAAAAGTGTTGTAAGCAGGTTTACAACCTCTCTTTTAATAGAATCTAAAATATTGAGGTTTGTTCAAAATTGTAAACATGAAAATTATTCAAGCAAATGTGCGGAGAGTCAGAAGGGAGGAGAAGGCTTACAGCTGGAGAAATTTTATTGAATGTACATATCATATCAGACACTGCGCCAGTTTAGTATCAATGCCCAGGTAGCTCCAGAGCCCCCAGCTCTCAAACCCAGAAGGCTATGTTTTATTCACTACACTTCCAATGCTTTGAGACTAGTACAATTACCTACTGTAGTAAACATACATTCACATCTCTGTTGCATTCTTGTTATCATATATCTAACTCATACATAGAAAAAAAATTATTTAGTGTTCCCTGTGGTTCTGCATGTACTTCTTAAAAGTAGAATATTTTACAACATCACTATACAGTGTTTGCACAAAGAGATGTATTATTAGTAATAAAATATCCTGCTCCAATTTACATTCAAACATCTATTGCTTCTGGCTGGGGAAGCACATGTGCAGTGATGTCACAACCTCTTAAACCCTATAAATACAGTTATATGTTTCTGGTAGGGAAAAAAATCAATCTGTCATCATTTATGGGTAACTTTCTCTGTTAATCCTAAAAATAAACCTACTTTAACCTTTAGATTTAAGATTTGCAGCACCTTCAGCTGCTTTTCCACACAATGGCAAAAGGGCAGTGAAAGAGGAGCAGCACACTTGGCCATCCAAAGCCAGAACTGCCAGATCAAAACCAGGAAACTGATCCAGTTTAAGACAAACAGCAAACTGCAATATGCATCTCAATGGAAAAAGGTTCTTGGTCTGCAATGTTCTAAGCATATACCCTTATGCTTCACAAATGCCTGAAGGAGGACAGCAACATTGTAAACCTGACTCCAAGCAATCTCATCTTCTGAGCTACAACCTGGCAGCCATATAAAATGGCACAAGAATGACATTCCTCCATCCCTCACTACTGAGTCATCAATTCTCACCTTTTAGCTGGGGAATGGACACCTAGTCTCTTCTGACCTTGTATTTTGTAGTTCCTTGACCCCATTAATGTCTGCACAACCCTTACAGAAATATGGCAGGGACCAAGCATAGCCACTGCATGAAAGGGAGTTTCTTAACCATTACCATAGCTGTCTGCCCCAGCTAATGTCATTTCTGCTTCCCAGTGCCCATCATTTGCTATCCTCACACTTGCTTCTTGCTGCATGAGGTAGACTCCCTGGCTGGAGTCCACCTCTGTAACACACTGCAGTCATCAAATTGCCATGATGTGTCCTGTCAGTGTAGACAGCATGGAGACTACAGTGCAGTAAGTAAGGGTAATGTAATGTGGCCACAGGGCCAAGAAGCCCAAGAGGAGCCGAGACAGGAAGCACAGGAAGCCTTCTCCATGAGGCATTAGAGATACTCATGCAGCTACACTGATTAATATGGCCTCTCCCATAATGAAACATGCCATCTCAAGGTCAAGGTGAATGAAAAAGCATACACTCCCAGCTTGTTCAGACTGAAAGAAGGAAAACAGTAGTTCAGAGGAGAGGGAAGCAAGCAGTAGTAGCAATAAAGATCATAAAGGAATTTAATAAGGATTACTGCCTGTCACGCAGTAAAGAGGGTATCTTTTTCTCTCCCTTTTCCTTTCTTATTTTTTCCTAAAGTAACAGCCTAAACTTACAGTTCTGGAGAAGGGCACTGAACAATGAGTCAACCTAAGTTCAAGAAGTTCCCAGTACAGACAGCAAGGTAGGCAGGAAGGGAAGTTCAAATGCCTCCACTGGAAAACTGGACAAACAGTATGTGGAGTAAAGAAGTTGCCTTAAACAGGGGCTTCTAAAAGTTAGAACTGACCTTGAAGGCAAAGGAAAGGCACTTAAATAATGTACAGACAAAGGAAGGAAAGGAGTAATGCAGCAGGTGAGGATTTGCACATGTTTTTGCCTCTAGACTCTTGGCAGGGACATTTTTAATGGTGTGAGGGTGAGGTATTTTTCAGGAAGTCCAAGGAGGCCACAGAAGTTGGTAATTGCTTGCAGGAGATTTGTTACAGTGAGTGTTGTGGTTTTACTACACCTCTGCAGATCAGGTCCCATCATCTTTGTGAGTGACACCAGCTCCTGGTGCTGCCTAAATGCACTGATTATTAGCACCTGTGCACTGTGGATGTACAAGATTTGATCACTCAGGCCCAGCCTTTGGGATGAAATAGACTGTGTTTAGCTGTGTACATTTGCAATGATACATGAGATTGACTGCAATCACTGCAAAAATAGTACTTATGCAACTCAGGAGCTACTACTGAAATACTGACATTTACTGGGTCTTCCCCTCTTAGTCACACTCATTTCAATTAATTTCCACGCTGCCAAGAGAACTTCATACAGAAAAGGCATAAACCTGAAAGAGGAACTGGGGGAGTTAGGAAATACAGCAAAAGGGGATGATCATTTCTTTGCAATTGTGATGAGGAAAGATTGCAGCTGTTTTTCCCCCTGTAGAAGTGAAATGTGCAAAGTCAACAAAAAAGGGAGACAAATCTGTAGAGAATTTCTTTTTTCTTCATATTTTGCCATGCCGATGTTTCTCTTTACTTTTAAATAGAGTAGCTAAGGCATGGCTAGAAGGTATGTTTTCCCACCCATTTTCTACAAGTGCTGTCCAATCATTTCTCCATTTCTGATGAGCCCAGCAATTCCCTGACGAGTACCACTTGAAGGATGGCTCTGAGCATACTAAGCACATGGAATTTAGCCCTTTCACACATAAGCAACCTGCCAGGTCTCATTCACTGAGCCCGAGTTCACACATGGAGTCCTTATCCCCCATGCCTTGAGGGCTTTCCTGGTAGAGGCTTTCCTGGTAGAGGCTTTCCTGGTAGAGGCCCTAAGCTTCCAGCACACACCCACAAACACAGAGAAGAGACCTGGGAGTCTGGACAAGGATTAGGGCTTCTTTCAATGTTCACAGCTACCCTTAAAAATCTTTCAGAGCAGAACCTGTAGGCCCAAATGATAAGCTCATTTGCTATGTTGGAATGAAAACTACAACTCCTGCTAAGCCACTGAGCCCATGGGTGTTGTTTGGTGCATGAGCTTCGCATGAGGAACACACAGAGTAAGGCCACAGAACCAGGCTATCAGGACAGGGGCACCTTTGTCACAAGAACTTTGTGGATACCTGTTCAGTCCCATTTTAACTTGAATCTGTGCTGTTACCTACCCATGGGGTTACACTGGTGTGATAGTTCAGTCTCAGTGCTCCAGATTGGATTGTCTTAGTTCCTTGTTTCTTTTCAAGTCGTCTGAAATTCAGCTGAAAATTGTAGAGCTCTATGCATATGGCACAGTGGAAAACAAGAGTTTTGGACTACACTGTCTCTAAGTGCTCATTTGTTGGGATAGTGTCTGTGCACAAGTACTAGATGAAGGCCTTCAGAAAGTTCTTGCCATAAAGTTTGCCTTATACAGTAAAAGACACTAAAATGAGAAACTGCTTTATAGATATCAAGCCTCAAGGAGCACTGCTCAATTTCATATTTTCAGCAAGGCAGGCATGCAAAATGGAATTGAAAAATGTGCACAAACCAAATTTGGGTCCCTTATCATGGCAGGTGACTGATCTAAAATCTGCTTGTATCTCACTGAAGTCCTGCAGAAGCTGCCCAATCATTTCTTTACTTTCTCATTCTGAGATTCTTCATCCTGGCATGGAACGGAAATGGAATTTCAAAGCTCAAGGTGTTCAACACACACAAAGACAGCTTTGCCTTCGGCTTCCCAGTGAGTTAAATACAATTTATCCCTCACTGAGGCAACAGCTTCGTCTTAAGGGCTACATGACAGAGCATGCAAAGAGACACAAGCTCTGCAGTGAAAGAAGAACACAGGCAATCAAGCACCCCTGAGATACCTGTTAGACATCCAGGTGTTATGAAAAGGATCACTCAAACAGAGAGATGCAGTCAGGGCTCAGCGTTGAGTTGAAATGCAACCACTGAAGAGATTCTTAGGGCCATCATGTCAGGCTGGGCACCTTTTACACAGGCAGTGTTTCACAACCATTTACAAGATTAGATCACAGCCTCTCAGGGTGCATGATTAGGCACCAGTGTAAAGTGCATAGCCTGTGGATCTCAGGTACCTGCCAGAAACAACAAGCAACGACAGAGAGCATTCAGTTGTGAAAGAGGTATGGGTATGACATGGAAGGAAAAAGGCTCTCTTCTAGGGCTTTCTGGTTTTTCTAATAATGTGAAGTAACATGATGCCAGTTAAGGACATTGGTATAATACCCCCAAAATGCATATTTGCCTACTCTCCACAGAACAGAGACAAGAAATATAGCAGGTCACCAGTCTTCTCAGCTCTCTCTGTCTCCTGACACTGAAACTTAGAGATGTCCTTCAGAGAGATGTCCCCTACACCAAGTCAGCCTGGTTTCTAATGCCAGCAGAAGTGGTAATTTGCATATAGACAGCTTTCTGCCAGAAGGCTGTCCTTTCTTCCAGAGAGCAGAGCAGCCTTCAGTTGGTAATTAATGATCTGTGCTTTCTGTAGTCAGGCAGCCCTCAATGCAATGGTGCTGTAGGTCATGTTTTTCTATTCCACGATTAGACTTTTGTGAGAAAACCCCCTTATCTGATCAAACTTACCAAAAAAAAAAATCTCAGAATTGCAGAAGAAAAAAAAAAAGAGAAGACCAAGAACAGGAAGAATGACAGGGAGGGATACAGATTTAGAAACATCTGGACAGCTTAATGTGAAAATACTCCTATGTGTGAGAAAAAGTGACAGAAAGGAAAGTACAAATCTTGTTTGTGCTCCACCTGATTCTCAGTATCATGGCCTGGCTGAGCTCTCTCCTTTCCAGAATATGATCATGGGCACTTAATTTATGGCAATCACAAAGGCAAAAAGTATCCAGAAGTAATCAAAACCTGAAGTAGCTGAAGAAAGTACAAGACACTCAGGTTTTCTCTGCATACATGGAAGCTTAGATAAGAAGCAGACATTCACTGAGAATTTCTCCAGATGCAGGGACTCCTCTCAGTGATGAGTGCTTCCTTTCCACCCTGATTCTGAGAAGAGTTCCCACTGATTCAACATGCAGAAGTAAGTCTGGAATTTCCATGTGGTTTGGGTCCTTGTTGCAAGAGCTTCTTGCTTGGAATATATTTGTCAGGTAGCTGTCTCTAGGAATCAATCTTCATATTTTCTTTCTCTAGCTGTTTGCCATTCTCCCATGCTGCATGTTTTCCTTTGGTCAGGGGAACCAAAAGTTGTCTTTGTCCACCAAATATATCAGCTTTCTTTCAAAGCTGGAGTCATCACTCTCACCAAGCAACACAGGCATGGGAAGCTCAGGGCAGTGGGAAAGAGCTGAGGTGTTCACGGCACAGGAGTAAGCGGTACCACTGGGAACCACATAGTACTGGAGTGTCCTAATGAAATATATTGGCACCAGTATGAACCATTGTTTCTCTGATTACAAAATGGCTGTGTTGAAATGACTACCAGGCACTGCTAAAACACCAAGTTCTTATATGCCACTTGTCAGCCATCATTTTCAAAGCACTTTCAGAGGGTGGGAAATGATTTATGCAAGGTCACTGAATAGAAGGAAAATTAAACCCCTCTGTGCCTGAGTCATTTGCCAGCATCCTAACCACTGAGATACTCCAGGAAACCCTGGCTTCTTTGTTATATGTTAGCCATCCACAGGGCAGGGCATGGCAACAGCAGCAGCAGCAACAGATCTACAGCTGGGATTTGCTTAGACAGGGTTATCAGGACAATTTTAAGTGGTGCAGCTTTGAAGCACATGTGTGAAAGATCTTTTCACGTGCAGTAAAATGATGCAAATCACAACATATTTTTTCTCTGGAATCTATGGACAGAGATACTCAGAAGGCCATACTAATATCACATTTATGCTCAAAGTTGTCAAAGCAGGAAATGAATAATTTGTGAGGTAGGAGAAAAACTGCAGACTCTACAGTTCTGAGTGGTAAATGATCTTTCCATGACCTTTCAGTTTTGCCCCTCATCTTTTATTTAAACTATCTATTTAGAGCCACAGGGCTTTGTACAAAGCACGTCTGGATCCATCTTCATACAGAATTTTGAAATTAAAGTGAGAGGTTTTGGAGACAGAAGGAGAGGCACTAAGCAGTTTTACAGAGCTAAGCAGGATGGCTGCAGGATAAAACTCCAGTCTTTGGCTTGCCAAGTAGCATCAGGTTAACCACTTAATCGCTCAGCTTTTAATACTTTGTTAAACTGGGGAAACAGTTGCTTCATTTCCCTGTACTGTCACTAGAAAGAGGTAATAATGCTGAATTGCTACCTAGACTCACAGAGTACTTAGGTCGCTATGGCTTGTAAGGATACTCACTACTAAAGCTGGGCCTGGTCTCTTTCCTTCTGTGTCCCAGGTGACTCTTCTCAAGTCCCTCTGGTTATTTGGCAGAAGAATTGGTTAACCTTAAAACAGCTTTTGAGATACCGAAAAGTATTCTGTTAGAGGAATCCACTGAAGGACAGAATTGAACAGGATTGAAGAAAACAGCCAATTAAAATTTGAGTGAATCTGCACTGTTTTCAGAAGTGAAGAGCAGTGGAAAGCTCTCTTTAATCTGCACAGCATTTGCACATCATGTCACTTAGCAGGAGCCAGAAGCCCAGGCTGAGGACATTACTTTGAATGTCTCTTTGGGAAACAGCTTGACCCAGCAGCCTAGCACACTCACTCCCTCTGCATAGCCAGCACTGAAGTGCTGTGTGTCACTCCCTCGGTTTGCTGGAATCATAAACTCATCCCATTTAGTCTTCTGGGAACTGTTTTGCCATTAAAAAATGTAAATAATAGTAGCTCAAAAACTAACTCATAAAAGGCTTTGAAGTTTGCTTACAAACAAAATACCTTCATAAACTCTCCCAATTGTGTTTGTGCTAAAATATTGACTTTTGGGGAAGGTAAATATTTCTCTATTGCTCATTGCATAGAAGCTTGTTCCTGTTGTTTATTCACATGCCAAGGCCAGTAAGTATGGTTGCAGTGTATATGATCCCAGTTCAGGTGCTGCAGTGCAGTTCCCAGCCTGTTCCCCAGGGAAATAGCCAGTGGCAATACTTTCATTAACTTTGAGGACAGCCAGCTTTTATTTGCCTGCCCCTAGTGCTACTCTGTGCCTTAAAATGTACTTCAAAGCCTGTTGTGGTCTTTAGAAAGATCTGTTCTGCAAGCAGACTGCTGCTGTCTCCTGTGTCGTGTTGCTGGACTCCAGTGCACATGCCCTTCTACAGAGTTTGAATCATTTGTTTTTCCAGGGTCACAATCAATTGTGGATGATATTTGCAGCTGAGTCACTTCTAGCAAGGGCAAAAGGTAAAGCCTGTTTGTGCAAGTTGTAAGCCATATCCCTTCTTGGGGCTGTGCCTGTAGAGAGTGATAATTTTGCCCATCCTTCTCTCCCTTACATCTCATTCAGGTTTTATTTTTAATATTTTATTTACAGAACAAGGGAATTCTGTTTTGTTTTGTTTTTTTTTTACCCTCTGACTACATTTCAGAGCAGCATGTCGAACACTGGACAAGTTCATATAAAGTACAGCTATCAATGCTGAGGAATAACCTCTATCTGCCCTAGGAGAAAAGAAAATATTTTCCTGGAAACAGGGAAAATAAACCAACCTATTGTATTTCCCTGACAAAGTCACCTCCATATAATCCAACTCACCTCATTCATTTCCAGCCTCACAAACATCCTCCCACTCTGCTAAGCCAGGGAACAAAGTGCCACTGAACTCAGGTTATCCCCAAGCATTGAGAAGATGCACCAAACTTCGCCTTCTGCAGTGGAAATCCAGTGCTCAGCTAGAAGATCACTGGGCCCTGTGGCCACAGCCTTATTACAAGAATGTGCATCAGACAAGCTTATAGAACTGGTTGGGGCAGCCAGGGGAGGGAGATACATAGCCATATAACTGCTAACCTAAATTGGGACACATGTGCTTACTGCTGAGCCTGCAGGCTTAACAACTTCGAGACAGAGATAGATCTTTCTTGGACAAGCCCTTCCTCTTCTCTCTCCTGCCTTCAGCATTTCTGCAGCCAGCAGGTGCTGGTGGGGGTAGAACAACCCAAAGAAATAACAGGACTTGACTAAAGGTGTATTCTAGGTTAGTGGTGAAGGTATGACTCAAATCAGCCTTCTGGATCCCATGGTAATGTTCTATACACAGGAGGGTTTTCTTGTCCTGTTTTGTTGTTGGTGGTTGGTTTCTGGGTTGTTTTTTTTTTCCTTTTTTGCCTTCTTTTTGCCTTTTTTCTCTTACTCATGCTCTCTTCAACCTCTACCCTCACCATTTCTATAGACACTTTCCACCCAAACCTTTTACCCTGCTATAAAAGGAAAGAATCATTTTACATTACTTGCTTTTAATAAATCCATGTTGTCTGCTGCCCATCTCTTGAGCTTTCAGTTTGTTTGATACTTCTTCCAGAATTTATCGGGGTTTGGAAAGTGGTCATCCTTCCATCTCTTCCTTCTTCCTTCCTCTGTCTCGTTTTAAACATATAGCCAATCTTAATACTGTCCAAGAGATGCCTACTTCATGGAAGAGTCTAGAGGGAGATGATGCAGGAAGATGTATCAGAGCTTGCGACTGGAACCTTAGGACGGGCTAGGCCTTCAAGACTCTTGTCCCAGCTCCAAGTCTCTGATCCATGAGTTGCCTCTCTGTCTGACCCTCTAATGTATGTGTAAATTTGAATAACACTTTCAAAATGCCCACCTTTGAATGTCAGCACTTAGAGAATAATGTCTGACTAGCAGGAATTGATGGCTCTTGTAACAACACTGGGAAAGACTAAGAATTTTAATATGCTGGTTTCTTAGACTTCCAGTACTGGAGAGTAATTGGTTTCAGAATAATATATCTACATCCTGGCATTTTATTATGAATCTTCTCCTAATTACTGCTTTGCTTTATGGCTTTCTTGAGATAAACTAGCACATTGTATCATGGGTCTCATTTATCAGATGTAGTTTTAAAAGGAAATTGTGCATGCTCTTGCAGAATATGTGCTCTTCCATGCCTTGAGCAGTCAAATCAAATCAGACTGCTCCAGGCTCTGTGCTGTACACTACCTAATCAGTCACAGAAAAGGGTAGAATCTCCCACTAAACTTTTCCCCTCTCTCACCTCTCCCCTGACTGGCAGGTTTTCCCTGCAGTATTACACTTGATGGCTCTTTGTCAGGTTTTATTTTCCAGCAGCCTGCCTGTCACTGGCCCTGTTTTCCCAGAGACAGCATTTCTGTACGTCAGTGTTCACTATCTAACCATGTCACATTGAGCTTTAATCCTTTCTTAGCCTCTTGTGCCAGGCTTTCGCAGTCAGTACCTGTTGCAATGGGGGTCTTGTAACATTTACTTGTAAACTTAGTTAGGCAACCTGATTGTGTTTGATGGAAGTATCTTGAGTAAACAACTTGTTATGTACATGGCCACTTGCTCAAGAGGTTGAATGTTGCATTACTCATTTACACATGGGATGTTTTGAAAATAAAACCCAAAACACTGTTTTCTTATCAGATAGTGTTTAACTCATTCATGTTTGCAAAGGATGATTCTGAAATTCCCTTTCTGTAGTTCCTTTCCTCTTATGACTGTTTATGAAAGGTGACCAAGCTTATGACTACCTCAGGGAGGTGGTCATAATTAATCAAAGCACAATTGAGGTACTTACATCCTGCCTATCTGAAATCTCCCTCAAGTTTCAATTGAAGGAGGCTTTCCTTTCCACTTCCTAGCCTAAATTGTTTCTCTGGAATGTTAAATATTTGCCACAGATCACTCCAAAGCTGGCTGTACTTCAGCAGGAGATAAAGTGACCTCTTGGAACTATTTGTGACGTTTTCAAGAGGTTCTGAAATCCTGCAAGCAGAAAAAAAAGGATCTATATGCAGAAAAAGATTTTTCTTTTTTCGTGGTTAATTAACTAACATTATAGTAATTTTGAAAACAGATAAACTGAATCAGAAAACCCTCAACCTTACCTGCACACCTAAACTGGAGCCATCTGGAACTGAAGATCATTTCCAAATGTTTTACACTAACACCATGATTCCCAATAAAAGGGCTCAAAAGCCCAACTGGAGTGCCTGCAACTACAAGCAGGGTCATGAGTCTGACAGAAACTCACTCTAATCCACAATTTATCCTAGTCCTGGGGTTGTGCTGACTGACTAACAGCAGGAAAGAGTCTGAGGAATGCAGTCCCCAAGTAACCAGGGTATTTGAGAGAGAACATGCTAAATCACAAGTTGTATTTTAAATCTTCCTTGCTATTAATGTAACGTGTGCAGTAGGTAATGTGATGAGCTGAAGAAGTACAAAAGGGATGTATTTTCCTAATAGAAAAAACCTATTGAGATCTTCAGTTGAAAAAAAGAAAAAAAAAAAGTTTTTTTGTTATAGCACTAATTAACACTTTAAATAATCAGATTTTACATCACTTGCTGATGATTGTAGTATTGTTGACCAGGTTTCCACCAGAGTTCATGGTGCCCCAATAGCCCCAGGCTTCTATTTTTAACTGTTACTGCTCCTTCTGGACTCTGAAAGATTCCAATTTCTAGTTTGGCCATTTTGTTTGAAAAATGTTGAGTAGCCAGTCTTCTGTACATCTTGCATCCATCTTTTCTTTTCTTTTCTTTTCTTTTCTTTTCTTTTCTTTTCTTTTCTTTTCTTTTCTTTTCTTTTCTTTTCTTTTCTTTTCTTTTCTTTTCTTTTCTTTTATTTTCTTTTCTTTTCTTTTCTTTTCTTTTCTTTTCTTTTCTTTTCTTTTCTTTTCTTTTCTTTTCTTTTCTTTTCTTTTCTTTTCTTTTCTTTTCTTTTCTTTTCTTTTCTTTTCTTTTCTTTTCTTCTCTTTTCTTTTCTTCTCTTTTCTTTTCTTTTCCTTTTCTTTTCTTTTCTTTTCTTTTCTTTTCTTTTCCTTTCTTTTCATTTCTCTTCTTCTCTTCTCTTTTCTTTTCTTTTCTTTTCTTTTCTTTTCTTTTCTTTTCTTTTCTTTTCCTTTTCTTTTCTCTTTTCTTTTCTTTCCTTTTCTTTCCTTTCCTTTTCTTTCCTTTTCTTTTCTTTTCTTTTCTTTTCTTTTCTTTTCTTTTCTTTTCTTTTCTTTTCTTTTCTTTTCTTTTCTTTTCTTTTCTTTTCTTTTCTTTTCTTTTCTTTTCTTTTCTTTTCTTTTCTTTTCTTTTCTTTTCTTTTCTCTTTTCTTTTCTTTTCTTTTCTTTTCTTTTCTTTTCTTTTCTTTTCTTTTCTTTTCTTTTCGTAGAGCACCTACCCTCTTCTAAAGATCTGGCATACACAGTGAATCTAATTGTGCAATTCTAATTACCTGTTTACACACACTTAAATAGGTGGTCACAACCATAGACTATGTCTATACCTGTAAAACAAAGGTGCTTGGGACCATTTCTAGCCCTGAGGCTAACTAGCACCAGCCATACTGTTAAATTCCCTTACCCATCAAAACAGTGTAGCCATACCCAACCTGCCCATTGAGAGCTGAATAGCCTGTGTTGACTCCCAAACAAGGTGCCTGGGAATTGTTTGGCCAGCACTGCAGGATGGAACATTTTCACTATTCAATAGTGTGGATGATTGTGCATCAGGGCACAGGAATATGTGCTGCTTAGTATACTAATATGGACATAGTCTGAGAGTCAACTGTGACCTGAAAACCTTTTGTTAAATGGCTTTTTTTTTTTTAATTCTATTCAGAACAAAGATAATTTTCCACTGTAAAACCAGTGAAGGCTGTCTATGCCTCTCTATGGATGTCATTCAGTTTTGGCCCAGCTGCTAGCAAATATATATTTATAGTGCATATTAGCAGTATTTATTTTGCAGTATTGCCAAGGAATGCCAGTCAAAGACAGCAACTCTTGCATGAGCTGCAAATACAAAACAAGATGTGTCTGCTTCAGAGGTTTAGGGAAATAGGTTTTTCTAGCAAAGGCAGGATAAATTATCAACAGCTACAGGACTGACTGCACTGGCTGTTGCAGATAGATGGGAGCTTTCTCTGCCCATGCTAATCCCAGGCTGGAAGTGTGGGAAACATGGCATTGAGAAACTCATCTGAGCTGGCCAGGAGCCAAGATGAGTCCAGATGTAGTCTAGACAAATCAGGCTGTAACTGCCAAAAACAGGGATCTCATAGGAAGCACTGTGCAAATACAGCCTGGCTTCTCCACCCTGGAGTTAGCCAGACCCTCACTGTACCACATGGGTGTGCCACCTGGGTCTCTGCTACCTTGGGGAGCCCTGGAATGCACCTTGTTTCATAGTATAGACACATTCTTGCTCTACATGTGTCTCCTGGTGGGGTTCCTGGCCACCACAGTCTGGACAAGTCCATGTCAGAGCAGCCTGGTCAGTGTGAGACTACCTGTCTTTAGCCAGAGCCCAGTGCAGGCTGCAAAACTCTCCTGTGGAGCTGCCCAAGCTATTTCCATGCTATGGGCAGCACCACAGGATAAAGATGTGTGTCAGTGCTGGGGAGAGCCTGTGGCTAATGCTTGTGGCTGAAGCAGTGAGTGACAAGTTTTCAGCTGCACAAACCTAAATTTGTCTCATCACTTGGACATAAATGAGGTTGAGTTGTGCCTGATCCACAAATTAATGAAAATGATATTTTGCTGTAGGCATTACACTTTTTTTTCAATACTGCAAAATACATTTTTCATACCAATAAAAAGGAGATATTTTGCCCTTTATCATGTCCTCTGAATTTTAAATTTTTTTTCCCTATGATGAAAAAAAGAAAAGAAAGAAAAGAAAAAAAAAAAAGACCAAACAATCTTTAAGAATTATACAGCCTGGTTGGGACAGAAACAGAACCTCCTGCATTTAGTGTCTGCAGGGATTTAATTGATATTTGGTTCCCATGAAACTCCTGATCTCATAACACAGCTGTAGAGTCCAGAATCCATGTCAGTCCCTTACAGTGGTTGCAAACTTGGAGCTGCTCTCAGCCCCAGGGCAGCTCATTCTACAGCCTCCCCAGCAGCCTGCCCTTCCTTCTGCTTCTTCACGAGTAAAAACCTTTTCTTCTTAACTCCCGAGCTGAGCTCAGAACTGAGCCTTTTGATGTCCTCTACTGCTGAGGAGTTTTATGGAGGTCTGAGGGCTGCCAGCTCTGCCCCACCAGTGCAGGACTATTTTGCCTTTGGGGATTCACAGCAGCGTTGCAGCAGCTGAGTTTTCTGTGCTCAGCAACCAGCAGCTCAGTGACACAGGCTTTCAGCACCTCAGAAGGACAACTGTGGAGCTTGCTCATTATTCCCTCCAACACCAGTGCTTCTGAAAGAGCTCAGAGTAATTAGTATTATTTACAAATACTGCAGGAGATATTTTGCCATGCAGCATACTGGGGGATCTGTGCACCAGATGGAGTCAGAAAAATGCCACTGCCCCAGGACTCTCCCATGAATCTGGTGCTCTTGAAATTTGTCTTAAGCCTGAAGAGGAAAAATATTGGAGTCAGGACTCTCTACCCACTCTCACAGTGAATGATTTGAACCAGGAGCCAGCAATGAGACACATATTGGTTATGTTTAAACTTAATTTCAGGTCCAGTAACATGACAGGGGCTGCAATGCACTTCTTTCAGGAAAGGGCAATTCCCACTCAAACAGGTACATGAGAGGAGGGAGGAGGATTCACCATCAGTTTATGAAGGGCAGTATGCAAGTGCTCATCTGACACCAACAGAGCTGAGCCCCAAGCAGTTGAAGAAGGACTTCATTCAACCAAGAGCAATCAGCCCATCCCCTGAGAAAGAAATAAATAAAGGGACTTCGGGGAAAATGAGTAAATGTTTCCAGGTCCTCTTAGTGGATGTCCAGAGGCAGGTAGGGTCTGAAACGGCCTCAATCCACCATGAATGCAGATGGTCTTTCCTGAATGCCCCAGGCATGTGAGAGCCACAGAAGGATGGCAGCCCCTGCGCCTTCACGTCAGGAGAGACAGCAGAGAGTGGTGATGTCCAGGGCAACTTCTGCAACTTTATCCTGTTGTGAGCAGATAAGGAAGGGGTCTCCATCTCTGCTCTTTAGAAATAAGCCCTAGATAGTTTTTTCCACTGTGCATCAGTGCTTTTTTCTCAGCATCTCATTTCATGCTGGCTGGCATTGCAGGAGATTTTGAGATAACCAGGAATAAGGCTTTCCTCACCCAAGGGTGTGGTGAGTGAACAAATGGGTATTGGGACACCCCACACTGCTGGCAAAGCCTTCTTGTCCAGTCATCCAAGCTCCACAGAGTTGTCTCCAGTAACCAGGGGAAGTCTCATTCACAATGCTGCAACTGCACCCAAGCCTTGAGGGTCTCCAGAAGGCTCTCCCAGTCCCATCATCTCTCTTTTGGCTATTTAGTTTTGGTTATCTCTCTTGGTTACTACCCATGAATTTGCTGACGGGATCTGAATGGGTACATGCCAGAGTCTCCAGAGAAAGCTGGACATTGCCACTCTGATGAGATGGCCAGGGTTCAGTCCTGTGCTGGGACCTCAGCAGGCTGCAGCTGCAATGCCTGGGTTTTGCTGCAGTCATACTGCTGGAGGGGTTAGAGATCTGCTGATTTTCCCGGGTCATTGGTTGTAATTGCAGCATGGAAAGTCCTGTTACTGATCAAAACAAATGCTGGGACATTTGATTAGAGGACTGCAACCAGGTAGGGCTTTGTGGTTGCCCTCCGAAATCAGCACCTCAGTTGCTGTGCATGTAAGCACAGGTTTTCAGCTCCCCTGACCTTGGAGATCCCTGCACCCAGAAGGGATTTCTATCCACATCTTCATTGACACCGCTCCTGCCACTGCCCTCAATGCCATCATGGGCTAACCACCCCAGGCCTCAGGGGAACCTGCCTTCCTCAGGAGTGAAAAACAGCCTGCTCAGGGTGCCACTGCAGGAGCCCAGTGCTGAACTCTGCCCTTCCTGGAGCATCCCCAATACAACACTTTCTGCGCTGTCTGTTGTTTATTAATGATAGTAATTTTAGGGTTTTTTTCTTTCATGAAAGGCACAAATGGGTCCAGCTGTCAGCCATTCCTGCTCTCTGGCCTGTAGATCCTAGGATAGATGTCATAGCTGGCAGCTCTCCCACATCAAACACAGGCACTGCAGAGGAAATAAAATGAATTTTGCTGGTTTTCAATAGGTACTAAAATATTTGCAAATGAGTTGGTTTACCTCATTTCCAACTTCTTTTCAATAAGGATTCTTTTCCTTTTCAATAAGGATGGTTTTGCCCTCATCTTCAGAACGTCTCTTGCTTCCTCTCCCTGCCGTGCACAAGCCTGACAAGTAGCAGCACTTGAAGGGAGGATGCAGTGCAGCACCGTAAGTGCTGCATCCCTAAGAGGTTTCTCATTTATTCGGCAGCTTTCCCAGGCTCTACCTGCTGCCTTGTAGCCAGCAGCCACTAGACCAGGTACCAGCTGCTTCTGGGGGACCAGCAAACTTGGAGACAGAATTTTTTTTGCTGTGTCAGCTACAGAAACAAAAATAAATGCACATAAATTTGACCTTAGCTGGCTCATTCTTACAACTGTGTTTAACAGTCACATCAGCCTGTGCAGTAGCCTGTAAACTGACATTTCCTGTGAAGAGTCAGGGTGTCAGGAGAGACAAAAAAAGCAAGTGAAGTGATAAATTAGGAGCAAACACTTGATGAGCACATTGGCATACAAGAACTTGTTTATTTAATCATCTATGAGACATTTAGAAACTTAGAAGGGTTTCTTTTTTTTAATGAAGTGTTGCTCCAGTTATTTCACGGTCGAAGTTGATGCGTGTGCAGGGAAGAGAGCAAACAGTCAGTGCTGGCCAGTGGGAGAAGTTCTTTAGGGCTCTGCTGATGTCAATGCCTGCTCCCTGCATGGAAAAGATGCAACATGTGTGAGATAAGTGAGTCATCCCGGGCCAGGCCTGGAGCCAGTGACTGCTGAGCTCTCTTCCCAGCTCTGCTACTGATTTGCTTGATGGCTTTGGTGGATTTGTCAGGCCAGATATTTGATATTGCCTGTTCAAACTGCCCCTTAAGAATGAATCTGGTTTCTCTGTATCCACTGTTTCTCACAGCTTCCTAAAGCAGCAAGCAGCTCAACTCTATTACCTCCTTACTTCTCTGCCTGGATAGTGGAGATAACTGCTCAGGTGTATCCAGTTGTCATGCACACAGACAAGACCTTGACAAGACAAATGTGCCTGGTTAGGCTCTTTAACTGCAGCACAGAGATGTTTGAGTTACCCAGACCGAAGCTACAGGAACACTGGGCCCCATGTGTCTGATTTTACCCCCTCGAACATCCCTAGCCTGTTGTTTTCCCGTTAATTCCCCATTAACAACTACTTTTTTCCGTTTGTCATTCAGCCAACTTTCAATCCAGGTAGTGTGTGCCCTATTCATCCTGTATAATGTGAGCTCATTAATCAACCTGTCATGTGGTGGAGAAAGCCAGGAACATTGTGTCAACCACATCTCTAATCTTGTCTGGAGAGAAAGAAAACAGGTTTCTTTGACAAGATTCACCTTCCACAAAACCCTGCTGATCAGCATTGGTTTTATTTTTAGCCTCTAATGCCTTTCTGTTGGCCATTGTGTCAAGGGATATCACCCCTCTCACCAGCCTATTTCTCCCTGGAGTATCTCTTTCACACCTGTCAAGTCCTAGAGCTACCCTGGCAGACTCCCACATCTTTTAAATTTCTCCATATTTGTAAATATAAAACTTCACAAAGCATTTTAGTTGGCTTCTTTAAGACACAAAGATAGCTAGGCCAGATGATGTGATAAATGTTTAATTTTAGCAGCCACTGCCTCACATCTTCCGTTGCTCCAGATGGTAAATGCTGTACTCCATCCACAACATTGTATGGGATGAATATCCTGCTGCTTTCCAAATACACAGCAGAAATAGCTATTGAGCATTTCTGCCCTTTTTTTTTTTTTTTTTTTTGGCACCACTGCTTATGATTTTATCATCTGCATTTAGCAATAGATCTATACTACCATGGGATGGGTTTGGGAGAGGAGGCAGCATTGTTCCTGACATGATTTTTCTGAATATTTTCTGCATTTCGTTCACTCCACTGGCTGTTGATAGCCCGTTAATCCTGTGGTTTCCTTTTATCAATCACTTACATTGTTTTAACTTGCAATTTATAATTATCATCCTTCTATTTCCTGGAGGGAGGGGGGGAGGGTTGCCTGCTTTATGCATAATTTCTTCATCTTATATTGTTCTTTCTACATCTCTCTTTAAACATGATGCTTCTTACCCCACGTATCTATTTTCTCAGGGATTTTTGAACAACTGGTAGCACAGTTTGGGATCATTTCCAGTTTTCATTATCACTTCACATTTTACATTTCTGTTCCCAGTCAGCTATGCCAACAACTGCTTTAAATATGTGTACACACACACACAGACACGTTCACATAAACACTGCATAACCTCAAAAACTCAGACACAAGGGGACCACAAAAAAAAAAATGGTCTAGTTAGCAATAATTTGTATGAGGTAGGAACACCAAAGACCAGACTTGGCAATGTGTTGTAATGACACCAAAGTGAGAAAGTGCGTTTAGCCCACCCTCAATATGGTGAGCAGGCCTTCAGTCATGTCATTACGGAAAAAAGTCAGTGATCTTTGTCTCCAGGACAGTGCTCTCTGCTGCTCCACAGAGGTCTTGGTTCCATCATTCACAGTGAAGTAATGTGATGTACCAGCCTGTGTCTGCAAGAAGTGACAAAGTTTGTCAATGTGTGCTTGGGCTTCTGACAATGATACATGTTTTTCAGGTCTGCTGACTTCAGTAAGGGCACCAGCATCACTTGGATTTTCTCCTGAAAAGGCTACAGCTAGAAATTTGTCCACAAGGTCACAAGGGCTTAACTTGCCCCACGGCTACTAATGCTTCATGGCGGAAATCCAATATTTGATGCAATCTCTTCCAGTCCTACCAGGCCACGCACTTGTCTATGGATTAGCTGTTGTTCTACCACCGCCTCAAGTTTTGCCAAGTTCTTCACCTACAAGATACTATCTTTATGGACAAGCCCACGTGTCTGAAGCATCAAAAGCCATTGATGAAATGGAGATTGTCCGTCACCACAGATGTGGAGATCCTCTTTCCTACACAGAGCAGCAATAAGCAGCGCTCGGGTTTTGGGTTCAACCTTGTGTGTATTTCTAAATAGAGAAATGTATCTTCACTTTGCATACATAGGCTAATAATTAGTGCTCTAATCTACTTGCATGAGACAAATCTAATTTGATTATGATCAAATAACAACTTCTAGTTTTTAGATTGTATGATTAGTCTTTCCATTTCCATCAGAAGGAGGTTCTCTTCTGAGTTAGCCAGAGCTGCCTGAAGTTTAAGAAATGAACCCCTTAGAAAAAAAACAAAACAAAACAAAAACCCACACAAACTCTTGGGAACTGCTGCTGGCTGGATGAAGTGACTCAACTAACAGTGAATTAAAATCCTGGTGGAGTTCCCTCCTCTGAGCTATGAAGAGGTGACTGGAGGACTGAAGGCCCTGTTCTCTTGTGCAGTGAGGTGGTCTTTTCATAACCACCCATCAGTATTTAATTTCCAGTTTTATTAAGCAGAATTTCACTCCATAAATCACATCTTGTTACTTACAGTACCAGAAGACATTTCCTGCTGGTACTGGGCACAAACGCTGTGCAGGCTTTTAAAGCTTGGCAGCTGTACAGAGCCCAGTCCTGGTGCAGAAGCACAGAGGTCCTGTGTTTCCTGGGCCATTGGAAAACATCTGACACTCACCTCCACAACTGATCTCAATAGAATGCTGTTCAATTGATTCAAATCAAGAAGGCAAGACAAGCCAATACCCTCTGTGAAATGAGGACAGCAGACAGGCTTCTCCAATGTGCCTCAGCTATGCACTTGCCTCAGTGTCCAGAATGTCTATGTATAGCTTGGTGTTGAGCTTCTGTTGATTTTCAGGCTGAACATTTACCTGTGCTTAGTGACTGTGTGACAGTAGCTGCTGCATTCCCCAGTACAGTGTCCCAAACTGCCTCCTCAGTACAGTAAACAGTTGCTTTGTCTTTTGCCTTTATTAGCCCCACAGGAGATAATATTGCCTGTGCTTATGACCCTGTGCTCCTGCTGGTACAGCTCTCTTCCTGCCAGATCACGTAGTAGTTCCTGAGCTCAGGGTGCGTACAATGTGTTTTGTTATGTGTTGACACAGACACACACATGCTGGTTTACCCTAATGACATGAGTCTTTCTGAAAACTGAGATCCAATTCTAAGCATCCATGGGGTCTACTCAGGATCCTACTTGTCAGAGTTAATTTTGAAGGGACAAGGAGGCCAGGGGAGTGGGGGGAAGAAAAAGAAAGAATGAAAAAAAAAAGGATGATTTACAGGCCTAAACAGTCTTCTGGCATCAGTGGCTATGACTGACCTTTCCTTTGCCAGAGGATGGACTTTGCCTGATTGAGCTGCCCATGAGGGCATCTGAGCTGCATTCTGGTCCCCGTTCCAAATTCCTAGGTCACTGTGGCACAGCCCCTGCCCTCCGCTAGCTTCAGTTTCGTCATTCCACACATCTCCTGGCGCAGGCAAGCATGGGCAAGCATTTCTTGGCAGCTGCCTCTGGAACCACATTAGTACTGTACTATAGAAGCTACTGACACTGAGATGTCCTCATCTTCATCCATCCCCACCAAAAGGCACCACTGCCCTTCCTCCAGGAGAGACTGTGATGGTCAGTAGTGCAGCAGGTACAGAAAACGAAGCCTAGCATCTGGAAAGGATAGACATCTGCTTCAGCCCGGAAGCCTGGCTGTCTACAAAGCAGCTTAAAAGGTTATCCTAGGTAAGAGAAGGCAAACAAAGCAAACTTGTGGGCTTGTTTCCGTGGTTACTTGCCTGGAAGTGGAGGCATCCTTTAGAAGTCTCCATAGCCTCAGTGCCACAGATTGTTATGAATCACTTGGGACAAATACATCCTCAAAGCAACAATGACTTTTTATTCCATTGTAAGTAGCTCATGTGTTGATGTTTTAGAGAATAACATTGCTTAATGTGTTTATACTTGCTGAAGGATGACACAACAAAGTCTCTTTATAGGGTAACCAGCTCTTGTGGAAAGACCCATGTGGCAGGTAGAGCATCCTCAGCGCTATTATCCAGAGCATCCTATTGTTGTTTCTACAGTTTTTCTTTCAGGTGTTTGGATATATCCCTTTCTCCCTGTTGCTCTTTTTTTCCCCAGCACATACGTGCATAGCATCCATCTATAGCCCATTCCAATTTTGCTTGCCTCAGGGGCAAAATGTTTTTCAGAACCTCCAAAAAATTTGGTGAACTCCCTTATGTATGTTTATGTAGCTTTCCATCAAAGACTATAGAATGAGACCATGTGGTCTTGTGGCTAGATCAAAGCTAGAAAGCTCCTGAGATCTAATCTGGGCTGAACCAGTGACTCACTGGGTGGTTTTGGAAAGTCACATGATCTCAGCTTGCTTAAGTCTATCCAGCCGAAATAAGCAGACAAGAAATGCATGCTGAATCCAATCTGGGCTTTCCAGAACCAACATTTTTACAGGAAAGAATCTAAGCTGATATACCACACATGCAAGGTAGAGTTAATATTCTGTAACAAAGATGCCAGGCTTTTGATAATGTCTTGACTTTGGACCTGTAGCTCTTTGTGTTTGCTGTTTGCAAACAGCCTTGACATATGCAGGATTACCTGAACAAAAGTCTGGATGGATGGATGGATGGATGGATGGATGGATGGATGGATGGATGGATGGATGGATGGATGGATCCTGTGCTGCAGTCATGATTTTCACTCCATTTTTTAACCCACCTCCAACAGCAGGCACCTTACATTATCCACAACGCCCTGCCTGCTCAATTCTGCTCAGACTACCTCTAAGCAGAAAAAGCCCAGCTCAGCAGCTGCCTGATCCCAATCTCCAGTTAGTATTTAGCCAATAATTCCTCCCAAAGAGATTCTTTACTTGCAAATAATTTGCCTCACGTGTTTTCTACTTACACCTGTTTTGAGGCCGAGGACATTAGGAAGGCAAACTTGATCCTAATCTGTATTGTAATCCTTTCAGTCAGGCATGGGACAGAGTGAGCAATATGTTTGCCTGACAGTCGTAATATCTGGAAGACAATTGCATACCTGGAGTTAGGTTGCTGTGCAGCAATGGTGTTGAGTCACAGATGGGGCAGCAAGGGGGAAAGTAAAAGGCTAAAAGTAAAAAGTTCCTATAGGCACCTGAGATTTTCACTATTAATGAAACAATCCCATTCTCTACTCACACTGGAAAGCCCAAAGAGTGAGTCAAAGAGCACTTCTTGGCTTTCAGTAGGCTGGGTGCAACCTTGGAGTCATCTGAACACATTCGCTGCTACCCCCTCTTCTCTCCTCCCCAAGCTAAATAAAGCCCATAGACAGAGCTGCAGTTGCTGATTGAGGCAAGGGGCAGCAGAAGCAAAGTTACTGGTGGCTTGACATCACCCACAATGTATAAAACACAACCTGCTGCCCAAGCAGCCTGGGCATCACCCACAAAATTCCCACCCTCAACTGATCTGGTTCTGGATCTCCCCTCCACATCCACACTCCTCCTCTCCCCACCAAAACATCTCCCAGTCTCACCCTCAGCTGTATTCCCCAGCTGCTCAGGGCCCAGTGCCATGGTGGGAAAATTGCTTCATGCATCAAAAGTTGCCCAATCCAATGTTAAATACACAGCTGACTATGCTTCCTGATGGGCACTGCAAGGAGAAGCCACATTCCTACTCAAAGCACCAGTGGGTTCCTGAACATCTCTTGTGCCATCACACACACCAACACAATGCAATGCTTCCAGTGCCAAAACATCTCAGAGCTGGGACTATGTGTTCCCAGGCCTCTTCAATTCTGCGGGCTACTTTAACTGCCAAAATTGCCATTTTTCTCTTACTTTCAAGATCGTTTGCAAGTGAAGCCACAGCTGAGGAGCCCAAGGGGATGTTGCATAGCTGGAAGTGTTAAAATGGAACCAGCCTTTGAAGATGTTTGGGGGGACAAAAAAAATTCAGACCCTACTTCTGAATCTCAAAAACTGTTTTGAAATGCTATGGATTTACCCAGCTTCATCTGCAGTAGAAGGGAAGGGAGTTTGAAGTGAAATCTAAGTAAGGCCCTTAAAGACATATTAAACCCCACTTCTAGTTAACACCCTGCAACTGGCCATCCTGCTGATTTTATTCTAAACCCCAAAGAAATGATGCATGTATTTGCCCCCGGGGAAACAAAACCAGTTTTCCCTGAAAATGTATTTGGATTTGCCTAATGGGCACAACGGTGCTGCAAATGACTTCTCAGTGCTGGGCTTTGTTCTTCCCACTGCGGCAGCTGCCACCAGAGCCAGACAGTTGTCCTTGGCAGCTGCCATCCAGGTCGAATGCAGAGCCACCAGACAGCCCAGTGCAGGGTTACAAGTCAGGATCTGAGGTGAAACAAAATGTCAGCAGGTTCCAAAATGTCACCAGGTGTTGGCTTCCCCTGTGCTATATTAAATATATTAACAAACACAGTAAACTCCAAGATGCAACGGAGTAATTAACACAATAAAATCTTTACGTTTCAAATTATGCCTTTTGTTGTGGGTGAAAGTGTGAGCAGAAAGAAAATTAACTTTTTATCTGCATCAGCTCTTTAGAAGAGATTCCTGAAAACAGCCTGGGATTCATCAAATCTGAGGAATGAGCAGTCCTTGCATTTTGCACGTGGCTGAATTTCACTCCAGTGAGTAAAAGAAAAACCCGACAGTTGAATTTGGTAAAAGGAACTACTGGCAAAAGGGCACACTGCCTATGTGTCAAATATGGGAAGAGTCACAACTTCTGCCCCAGGCTCATACAGCTCTGCCCTGGATGGAGAGCCCAGAGCAGCACTTTGCACAAAGTGCTGACACCAGCAGATACCATAATAGTGGAAGTAACTCTAACAAAACACTGCTGGCTAGCACAGCACTTCTGAACCCCAGCCGCTTGCCTTTTTTTTTTTTTGGTTGTTGTTTTTTAAGTTGTTTTGAAAGTTAATTGTTGAGCCTCACCAAAAAAAAAAAAAAAAAAAAAGAGTTGGGCAACTATTTATGCCAAGGTTAAATTGGGTCAAATCCTGAAATTTTGACTTCAGGCCAGATTCTACACTTCCCATTGATTTACACAGGAATGTTGTATGCGCTGGAGAATTTCTCCCTGGATTGCTCTTCAGACTGGGCAAACACTGAGTTAGGATCACTAGGTCTGACCCAGCATGCAGCAAGTGGATCAGCAAGGCAGTGGGCTGCTGGACATGCAAAGCCTGACTCTGATACAGATTACAGTGTTTGCATTTGAATTTATATCACAGCAAAACTCCTGAGTACATCCTGAATGTAGCTGCATTATAGTTCCTGTCAGATCAAAACTTCTGGGTATACTCTTATGATTCAGACGGAGATTTTCTGCATGTGGGATCTGTAGGACCAGATACCCCATGGAAGGAAACTGGCTCATCCCTGCAGAAGACATGGTGGGGCTGCCAGTGTTTAATCACAGCTCTGCTTTCCCAGAGGCATCTGGTTTGAGTGAAGCCTTTCTAAGTTGCACTAATGGTGTGGGACTCACAAGGGCTGACAGCAGACAACTCAGTGATGTGCTGATCATTCCCATCACCAGTTCTCTCTGTGTCTGCAACTCCTTGGCATTTTTGGACACTGCTAGCAAAGGAGGAACAGCTGCAATATGAGATGGCTCCATTGGTATCATGCTGTGTGTCCTTGTCACCAGGAGCTTCCCCAGCTGGCCCATAACTCCAACTCACTTAGGCATCCAGCATAGCAAGTAGATACAAGATGAGTAGCTGTTCTAGTGTGTTTCTACACACACACAGAGTGATTTGTTTCTCCTTACTTTGAACTGCTGCAGCAGCCTGGATCATAGCTCTATCATTACCTGCATACTTTATTTGTTTTGGTTGATTGCTTCCCAGCTTAACCACTCTCTATTAGGCCTTTAACTGAAGAATTTCTCTCTGTGATTTTGAGGGCTGTATGCATCCTTCGGTGGCTGCAAACATACCTAAGGAAAATGCATTATCCAGCACATGGGTGCATTATCCTGTTGGGTGTTTGATGTGATGGTCACTGGAAGAATCTCAGTGCTGAATTGTACTTTGTCTATGTTTGGCATGTGGTGAGACTAAACAATCCTGCCTGTTACATAGTCACTCCTGCTAGTTGTTTCCAAATGAATCAATAACCCTTTTAAAGCCACAGCTGTGAGACCATGATCTGTCTACCACTGGCTTTTGAACTGCCCACAGTCATACTCGGCATTTGTTACCCTATGCAAGTCATCCCATTGACTCCCAGAAGCACGGGGGGAGTTCAGGACGTTGTGTTTAAGTGCCAAACCATGGACACATTTCCACTCACCCAGTGCTAGGAGTCCATTGCAGCCGGAGCACTTTCCAAAGTGATTCATCCTGACCTTTGCTTGAGGCATGCAACAGCTTCCTAGCAAAGATGAACCCAATTTCTGGAAGAATCGCTGTAAGATTGTGGTGGCAATCTTCCAGAAATAAATAAATGCAAACATTTGCAGGGGTCAAGAGATCTGGACACCTGTTTCAAAGCAAGGTGGCAGGGAAGGCAGCTTGACCGTTGCTCAGCTGTCCCAGTGCCCAAGTAAGATTAGCACCTGGGTAAAGAGCAGCTGATAGGTGCTGAAGATAGCAAGATTGAGGTCAAGATGGTAGGAAGAAGACAAGTAAAGATTGCATTGTTTTTTCAGAGGCCTCTGACCAGCATAGAGTCATAGAATAGTTTGTGTTGGAAGTGACCTTAAAGATCATCTGTTTTAATCCCCCTGCCATGGGCAGGGATGCCTTTCACTAGATCAGTTTGCTCCATCCAACCTGGCCTTGAACACTTCCAGGGAGGGGGTATCCATGACTTCTCCAGGCAACCTCTTCCTGTACCTCACCACTCACAAAAAAAATTAAAAAATAAATAAAATTATTCCTAATATCTGCTCTAAATGGACACGCTTTCAGTTTAAAATCATTGCTCCTCGTCCTATCGCCACACTCCCAGAGAGAGTCTCTTCCCATCTTTCCTGTAAGGCCCCTTTTAGGTACTAGAAGGCAGCTATAAGGTCTCCCTGGAGCATTCTCTTCTCCAGGCTGAACAACCCCAACTCTCTCAGCCTGTCCTCATATGGTGCTTCAGCCCACTGATCATCTTTGCAGCTCAAGCAGATCCATTTCTATCTCATGGTGGGGGCCGTACAGCAGAAAACAGTAGTCCAGGAGGTTGTCTCATGAGAGCGGACTAAAGGAGCATGGAAATGGATCTGCTCAGCCTTGCTGTGCCTTCTCGCTTGGGGAGAGAGGCAGCAGCTTGAGATGTTATCATCTGTATAAACAGGGGGTGACCTGATAAAGAGCAGCCCTGAGGAAAAGGACTTGGGGGTACTGGTGGGTGAAAAGCTGGGCATAAACCAAGAAGAGCGGTGATTCTGCCACTCTGCTCTTGTGAGACCCCACCCAGAGTACTGTGTCCAGCTCTGGGGAAATGGGCCTGAAGGAGGGAGTCCAGAGGAGGGTCCAAAAATGGTCAGAGGGCTGGAGCACCTCTCTTGTGAAAATGGGCTGAAAGAGTTGGGTTCATTCAGCCTGGGAAAGAGAAGGCTTGGGGAGACCTTATAGTGGCCTTCCAGTACCTGAAAGGGAACTACACGAAAACTGGGGAGGGGCTGTTTACAAAGGCATGTAGCAATAGGACAAGGGGCAATGGTTTTAAACTAGAGAAAGGTAGATCTAGATCAGATGTTAGGAAGATGTTCTTTACTATGAGAGTTTTGGAACACTGGAACAGGTTGCCCAGGGAGGTGGCAGAGGGTTCAGATTAAGGTCAGATTTGATGGGGCTCTGAGCAACCCGATATAGTTGGGGATGATCCTGCTTACTGAATGGGTTTGGGCTAGATTACTTCTAGAGCTGCATTCTGTGTTTTTGTGTCTACCTGGGGCCCGCACCAATTCCTTCAGCTCTGAGGTAGGTCAATGTCGAAAGGCAGGCTCTGAGCTGCCTCTACAAACCCATCCCATAGCAAGCTCATTGTAGCTCTGACAATGCAGTGGGAGACCTGTCAGCCCCAAGTGCCCTTCACTGCAGCGCAGGTGCAGCCATTCCCGAGGGAGGCTGTCAGCAGCGATGAGCGATCACCTCCAGCAGCAGCAGCCTCAGCCCCCTGTGCGCTCTGCCTGCTGCTGGGTGAGGCCTCTTCCTCTCGGGCTCTGACTCATGCCCACATGTGTGAGCAGGATGTGCATCACGGGCCAGCCCTGGGTCACCAGCTCAGATCCCAGCGCCCCGTGGGAGCAGCCCTGCCTGCCTTCAGCAGCCAGAGCCTTGCCAGCAACCCCGAGCCATACCCAGTGCCAGGGACAGAAGCTAGATGTGACTCCAGCATCTTCCCTCCAGCACAGAAAGTCATCCTAGAATGGACATGTCCTGGCTGTGGCTATCAAATACGGTGCTGTCTCCAGCAAGCACAGCTTGCCCGAGAAACCTGCAGGCAGAGGTCCCTCATGGCTTGAACATGGGTCCCATCCTGATGTGTTGAAAGAACTCTCCCTGCAAATCCACCCTTGCCCCATGCTGGAGAGTGATTTTTTTCAGGCCTTTTGTTGTGGTTGGCATGTGAAGTTCCTGGGCCACAAGGCATGTAAAGGTGCTCCCCTTCCAGCGCAAATCATCTTTTCCCCATGCAACCGGGGGGGGAAAAAAAAAAAAAGAGGAGATTGAAAATAAATGTTACCAAGTCAGGAAATCACTCTGGAGGAGGAGTAGTTCCTCTAACTTCATGTATGGGGAAAGGAAACTATTTGCTGACTTTGACTTATTTTTTAATTTATTGTTTTGCCAGCTGCTTAGATAAAAGGACAACGCTCTGTCTGCTGTAATGAGGCAGACAATCAACCATGCCTTTGCAGCATGGAGCATCTGGCCAGGACACCAGTGACAAGTGGGGAATAGTCCAAAGAGTTCACAGGACACATCCTTTCAAATCCCTCTTCGCAACAGCGAGGACCAGACGTTTGTTCTTCCTCATATGAAAGTTTGAAATCTCCTGGAGATCATTAACTTCAGCAGACAAGGCTCTTGCTTATTAAGGATCACAAGACCCATGATAAAAAATCCCATGAGTTTGCTGATTAAGCCTTTCTGTCTGATAGGCTTGGATCCCCATTGCCCCAGGCACCATTGTCACCTGGGAAGGCTGCTGCCCTGCAAAGAGCACAGGCATTGCCTTTGGTCTCCATGGGAAGAGAGAGAAGCACAAGGTCTCTCCAAAACCAGGTCAGTTGGTCCTCTTCAGTGGATCAAATGATACTGTCTTTTGGAGCATATTCCCCTTGCAAACATGGTAATTTAATGGAGCAGCATCATGCTCTGATCTGGAATTTGCTACTACAGGATTTCAAGACCCTGAAGTACAGATAGGGACAAAGGCAGCCAAGCAAATGTTTGATAGGAAGGTCCTCAGAGGATGGTTAAACAACAAGGCAGTTATCAGTGGGCTGTAGTGTTACAGAATCATATAATGGGTTAGCTTGGAAGAGACCTTAAAGATCATCTAGTTCAATACCCTGATACAGGCAGCAACTCCTTCCTCTAGACCAGATTATTCAAAGTCCCATCCAACCTGGCCTTGAACACTTCCAGAGAGGGGGCATCAGTAACTTCTCTCGGTAATCTGTTCCAATGACTCACAACGTTGCCTCATGAAGTTCTTCCTAGTATCTGATCTAAATCTACCCTCTTTCAGTTTGAAACTGTTTCCCCTCATTCTGTCACTACACTCCCTGAAAAAGAGTCCCTCCCCATCTTTCATCTAGGGCTTCTATGTGTCCCCTCCTTGTGCCACATGGGGGACATCACAGGGGCAGTCTGACAAACACCTGCTCTGCTCCCATGCACATCTACTGACATCTGCCAGTGCCTCTCCTGGCGCTGGGTGGTCCTGTTGGTCCAACAGCATCCTGCCTTCTGCCAGGCCCTGGCAGTTTGTGCACAGGCATGAGGGTGGGGAGGGAGGAGCAGAGTCCACCACCCTGCTTGTCAGCCAACAATTTCACACAAGCACCAGGAAAGGTTTTACACTCTCACCTGGGGCTGTTTTCCCCTGGCAATGAAGGCTGCCAGTTGACCTTTGTGAGCCTTATTGTGCAGTCTTAACTCTCCGAGGAAAATACTTACTCACATCAGACATCCCACTGCCCATCTGCAAAGTCATTGTCACTGGGCACGAGAGTGTTATGCAGACTTTGGCCCCTATTTCTGTTGATACTTTGCCCCTAGTTGCTAGCACAGCAAAGAAAAATTGCAGGATTTGAACTTCAGCAAGACTATGAATCTGACAAGTCAAGGCTTGATGGGGATGTTATCAAAAGGCCAAACAATGGCTTTACACTCAATTACATTTATGGTTTCTGTGATTCATCTAAGTGTTTATGGTTTTGTCACTACTTGGAAGTTAAGGAAAAAAGAAGATTAAAAGAAAATGAAAGACTAAAAGAAAAGAAAAAACTAAAAGAAAAAAAAGAATTAAAACCCCAAGCCCTGCAATGAGCAACTTGCTGGTGCAAGATGCTGGGTGACACAGGAGAAACTGAGCAACTACCGTAGGTGGTGGGGAAGAGTCATTTTCTGTGGTGACCAGAGCTATATTTGATTTCTTAGGCAATGTCAGCTTTTGCATGCTACATTCTTTGGCTAATCGCCAGCACGATGTGTAATACTTTAGCCACACTGTTGTTACTTAATCCTTTCCTAATCTGCAATTTGCGCAAGAGGGGTAAAATCTAAGCAAAGCCACTGAGAACATCTCCACTAATAATTTATCAAACTCGACTGCAGTTGTTGGCAGAAGATGGTAGTTGGTGGAGGTGAATGTTTTCCCACAACAGCACCATACGATAAACATAGGGCAGCTGATTCATGCTGCACTTATTTTCTGTCATCCACCCTTCGTGTCACCCTGATGTTTCTTCGAATGATAAGCTTGTGTGTGTGTGCTCACAACACACCACCGAGGTCCCAGTTTCATCTCTTTCTGCAAATTACACATTAATTAACCATTAATAACAGCGGGAGTTGCATGCAGAAATCCACACCCGCTGTGATGAGACCATGCCCTCAGTGAGCAAGTGCCTTATTAATCACCTGCAACTCAGTGCCCCAGCCGCCGCTGCTGCCCCACCAGACAAACGTCCCTTGAGAGGAAAGCACACAGGCACTTGCCAGCCCTAATCCTGCTGTAAAGAAAAGTGTTACCTCTTGCTCTATGAATTTTATTTATTTTGGTCCTCTGGGCAGTGCTTGCTGTTGTTAGAAACATGATTGCTTCATACAGTTATGTTAATGTTTGCATTTGACAGAACGTAATTGATACTTCTCCTGCTCTGGCTTCAAAGCCAAATTAGGAAATGAAGTGCTGCACATTAGCTTGTTTAGCTGGTTAAATACTGTAAATAAATACATACAGGGCAATGAAAACTGATGAGTTTTCTTTAAGGCATTTTCTAACTAGGTGGCTTCATAAAAAATAAAATGAAAATGCTCCTGCTGTGAACTCATATCCTAAAGCATTTGTTGTTTTGCTGCAACAAAAATTGATCCCAACTGAAATGGGAACTCTGGATTTCACTTGGAGAAGAGGATTTTGCAAGTCATGGAGGAATCAGAGTAAGAACTGTTGCAGATTTCATGGTTCTTTTACCAACAATAGTTCTGAGAGATGTTGCATTTAACAAAGCCATTTTTCTGCAAGGCTTAATTCAGACTGTGATTACATGTCAAGCTATTCTTCTCAATGCTCACTAGAAAAGCATTATATTTGTAAGAAGCATTTGCATAGGGTATTTCTTTGGGCTGCTAAGTCTGTGCAGTGCCATAATGCTAAATGTTGGGGGGGTTTCCCTCACAGAATGCAATAGCATGAAAAAAGAGGGGCAAAAGGAAATCTGCTCTTGTATAAACAGATAAATCTGAAGAGATTTCCTTGACAGAATACACTCAGCACTGGCTGAATGAAGTGTGTTTTTCAACTTATCTCTCAGGCCTACCCTCAGTGCACTAAAGCAGAGCCAGGGAAGAACATTGCACCGACTGCAATCCAGCCAAATGTAATGAATCTTCATCTTCTACACCCGTATAAAAAATTGGGGGGTTCCCCCTTTTCTTTTGTAAATAACATATTGATGCAGAAGTGCCTTAAAGGCCCTCTCCTAAACTCAGGGCACTTTTTGCCATAGATAGAACAGATCCTTCTCCATTAACTGCAAATAATCTTAACAGTATCACCTGCTTGGCAGAGAGATGTTGACCTTAAACCTGAGCTTGCTGAGCTGGCTGTTTCACCTGGCAGTTTAAGAGGAAGCTGCTTTATAAATTCTGCTGTGCTACTTCAAAAGAAAATTATTGAACTGATGCATAAAATGCAGCCAGAATATCAAGAGTTGATGAAAATATATATTTAGGGTATAAGATTGATCCTGACTGGAAGGTAGGCAGTTTGATGCTAGTTTAGGACAGAGCCCAGGATGTTATGAAAAACCTCAACTTTTATCATGATCTCAGCAAGAAATGGAGGACTGAAGGTTCCCATCACTTTTCAGGGGGGCCAGCCCTATCTTGCAGCTTTAAGATGAAAATAGTGACCAGATCTGAGAAATACACAAGAGATTCATACAGTCCTGATCCAGAAGGACCATTTAAAAATAGACAAATTATGACTCCCTCAAAAAGAAATGTATGCATTGCATAAATCAAAGTTCTCACACCCACCATCAAAGTTTAATCACTTAATATGCTGGTTCTTTCAACACGCTCTGAAACTTTGTATACAATAATACAAACGATGAGGTTACGAAGCCATAGCAATTTATTCTGCTGTACAAACGGATATTGCATTATAATCCCTAAAGCAACACAGAGGCTGCTTGCAGATGTTACTACAATTTGGCATTTATTTTAATTGCTCTGCAACGTAGCTCATGTGAAATAAAATCATAGGATGACCTACACATTCACCTATTAAGAGTGACTTTAACTGCAAGGGGGAAAAAAACGTGCTTTAAAGGTTTTGAAGGTTTCACCAAAACACAAACCTCCTGCAGTTGTTTTAAAAGGATGCATCAAGGCTCCTGTCCAAGCCCAAAAGCATGGTAGGGCAGGGGGTAATTTAATCAGCCAGGCTATGCAGCACATGTATTTTCACAAGTCTTGCAAGAATAACGTCAGTAAAGTAACTTGAGATATTTTGGTGTCTGACATTCACCAAGCAAGTGCTAAGAAAATATGCTTACTGCACAGATTGCTGCTTTCTCAGAGTGGGAGTCAAGGTGCCTAATTAAAGTCACTGCACTTTGCTTTATCACTGACCAAGTCCCTGTTCCCTCCTTATAACTTTTCACTCCTCTTCTGAAAGCAAAATGCTTTTTCAAGTTGCACCTGCTCAAAATGCTGTCTGGAAGCAGTTGCCCTGGTGAAGAGATTTCAAGCAAAGGGACAAAGTTAAACATGAGGCAAAGTATAAATAAAAATCAAGACTTTCTTCCTCCTCCTCTCTACTTGTGAATGATGATCTCACCGCTCCGGGTGGATTACAAGGGTGGCTTGATCTCTAACAGGAGAGCACATTCTCTAACCTTGATACTGCTGCTATTTATACTCTCCTCGCCACAAAGCAAAGCAGCTCTAATAATCTTTCTCTTCATTTTTAACAAGAGCACTGGGTGGCCTCTGCTTTGCCTCCTGGCAGGAGGGTCAAATTCCTGCCCTCTGGCTCTGGCTCTCCATTAAAGCCCAAGTTTTTGACCACCGCCTCTGCTTCTGGCTGCTCCCTTTAAGACACCTGAGATCTGATTTTCCACTGGCTTGAGCATCACATTGCCACACAGGCAGGTGCAAGGTGATAGCCTTCCAGTGCCATAGCATTTTCCACTCACGGGGCACAGATGGAGATGAATGCACATTCTGAAAGGCAAGAGGATGGCAAAATTCCAAAGGCAGAGCTGTCACTCTCTCTCCTCATTTATCCGGTGAATGGGATACTCCATTTCACATAGCACTGAGGAGCTATCACGCACTTTCCTGCCTGCAAAAGGCAGGAGCCATTCCCTGTCCCCACTCATCTCTGTGGGAATCTTCCCTGGGTACATCTGGGGAGAGTCAGGGCTCAGACCTCAGGTGTGATGGGGCACATGTGGACCATAGAAAAGCTGCACCTCTTTTATGCCAAACCCCAATTTTTCAGCTTAACCCAAACATACTCCAGCTGTGTTCCACTCAAGACATCACAAGAAATGGGGACAAATGTTATGAAACCAAGTTTATTAAAACTTTCTACAAGTCAGACTTTATCATCCAGGTTTCCACATACATGTACATATTTACAGGTTGGACATAGTGTTTTTTAGCTTTTCTGGCAGAGTTTTCCACCAATATATACAAATGTACTGTTTCTTATAGAAGGGTTAAACTGTATCACAGATACAAATGTCAAGCAATCATGAGAGGTTTAGTGCAACGGAGAGCTGTAGCGCCCTGCTCGTAATGCTCATGATTCTGTCAAGTTAGTATTGCCAACAATAATTCACATTAAATTGCTCTTCGACACCTCTTATTAGGACAAAGTACGACAAAAACAAGAAAACAAAACCCCGAACAATAAGGTATGTACAAAGTACACAGTACATGAGGTATACATGGTATTCTTGCAATTTGTGGTGGGACTGCAGCTTGCTGGGGGTTAACCCTTAAAACGACTTCACTGGAACTGTGCCATGTAGGGGACATAAATTACCCACCTCATGGCCATTTCAGAAGCCACTCTTACCTAAGGTGAATGGACAATTCTCTTTGCTTAAGCCACTGGACACACATGTGAGAAAAAGCGGAATTTTTAGGCAGGACTAAGCCTTACTTACCCTCAGCCCAGGAAGATAATGATTTAGGTATATTCATTATCCACACACATTGGAAAGACTATGAATAATCATGGAAAAAAAAAAAAAGACAAAAAAAAAGGGGGGGGCCAAAATAACCTAGCCAGAGGCAAACAACATACCTGAATAATCAACTAAGGGCATGTGGAGATTTTACTCTTAAGACTAACTTTTTTGGGGGGTGAAGGGGGGAAGAAGAGAGGGGATGTGATGTTTTTAGGAGCCTGTAGGGAAACACGACCGTGTTTACATATACTGTACAAGATACCCCTTGTCATTTTCCAAGGGAAGGCGCCCCAGCCAATAGTGTTACAGTTTGGTAAACGGATATGTTTTGGCACTCGGATCTAACGAGACCTGCTACTTGACGAGCCTGCTGAGGGCATAAAAGTTATATAGGCTACACCATGGTAACACGAGGCTTGAGTCTATTTAAAATGTTTTCCTGGTCAGCGAATGGAATTGGAGGAGATCCGGCTGGGAGATCCACCAGTTCTGCAGAGGAGCAGCAGTGAGTAGGCAGCTGGCTGTGGTGAGCGAAGACCTCCTTCCCACATTGAAGAGTGCTTACAGTCAGAAAGCCACTTTGCAAGCCAGCTGGAGTGGCACGACAAGTCCATTCCCCTTTTTACCCGTTTCTGTCAGATTTGCTCAGTTAAGAGTCATGCCTCGTGCCCCCCATCACAGCCAGGGCTCAGCGCTCCCAGAGCCACCACCGGAAAGCAGACAGAGCTTTGTTTCTGTCTTACACCTCGCCAGCCATAGGACTCTGCAGCCAAGATGTGGCCAGTTACACCATGGAGGATGTTGGGAGGCAGGAGAAAAGCCAAGCAGCTTTTGCAAAGCTGGATGAGTCCTCCTAGAATGGCAGGATGGAACAACTAGCAGAGCAAGAGGATGAAACTTCTCTAGTACGCTCAGGGAGCAGAGATCTACAGGTTGGCATTTGTTTTAAACAAGGTCACTTTTCTGACCATACTGGCACTTTAAGATGCTGCTGAATTTGCAAACATGAGAAAATGAAACTCTATGAAGACACCGGAGGTGAGAACCACGGAGGTTTCTGAGATTTCAGGATTAGCAGAAGAAAGAACTAATATCATCACTGTCTCCGTGGTATTCTGGAACGATTTGATCCGAAGTTCCTGTCTCCTGGTCTGTATATCCAGGCTCCAAAACTGCCTCGAACCAAGGGTGAAGCAAGATCTCCGGAGCAGTGAGTCTTTCAGAAGGCTCCCGCCGCAGGAGACTGCGGATGAGGCATCGGGCTTTGGGGGAGACATGGTCAGGAATACAGAACTGTCCACGTCGGATTTTGGAAAAGAGAGTACTAGGGTCCGAGTCGTGGAAGGGATAGCGTCCCACCAGAAGAGTATAAAGCATCACTCCCAAACTCCACACGTCGGCTGATTTTCCAGAGTAAGTCCCGGTCGTATTTAGGATCTCAGGGCTGACATATGCCGGACAACCGTGCTTGTCTGAGAGTGCATCATCTTCACCTTTGATGATGTGTGTGTCTTCCAGGCTCTCCAGCCGCAGTTGAGTCCTAGGGAGGGCAGGAGAGAAAGCCCTGGGTTAGAAGTTGCAACACAAGCGAGCCTGGCAAGCCCCCCACCAGGGGAATCCCTGCTCCCCTTCTTGCAGTGCATAAAGAAAAGGAGAGAAGCTGCCTGGACTCCTGCATCTGTGTAATGGAAGCACAGCTACATGCATCAGGCAGGTGCTTGCTGACATCTGCTTATTTACTGGGGGATTTGACAACACAAGAGGCTCTCGAGCAAGTCACCCTTTGTGTATGCAGGTTGCACTGCCACCACAGTGGGGGTTAATCGGCTACAATGCATCATGCAGGAACCGATTCGCAGCTCAGACTTTGAGCAAAGAGCAGTCAGCTGCATGATTTTGCAAACTGCAATGTCTAGATCCCTTCTGCACTTGCAGCAATCATCAGATCTCCTAAGTTCTGTACTCTATTTTATTTTGTAACTTTTTTTTTTCCTCTTCTTTCCAGAGGGTACCACTGCTCCTACCACCTCCCAGGTGGAGATGGGTTCACCCTGACCTCCTGTTTTGGGGTGAAAGGGGAGCGAGGAAGCCATCGAGGAAGCCATCCCCTCTCCCTGGAAGGGCTCTGCACTGCCTTGCAGCCCGCTGTGCCTGTCCTCAGCATGACCTCGTCAAATACCCATTGGTTCTGCAAACGGAAAATATGACTCAACGAGAACCCTGGGCCCGAGATTGGCTGCGGGAGCCCTGAAACTGCACCTGTGCCGGCGCCGAGTCCGCCTGCCATTGCTTAACCCTCTTCTTGCCAAATGGGATGCACATGACACTCGCCTGTGCAACGTGGCTATTTCCAAACGAGCGAGGCTGTGTGCAATGTGACATTTCAACAAATATTTCATCTTCTCATGGGTGGGAAAAGCTGCAATAGTTTCCTTCAAAGGAATTACTTTCTTTGCATGTCAGCATATGGTTATTTCTGTTTAAGAGGGCCAGTGTTGGTTAATTTTCTTATCGGGTTTATAAATGACATCCTGAAGAGGCATTAGCTCAGTTAAAAATTTAAAAAAAAAAGTGTTTTCTTCTTCTGTTTTAGTAATACCACCTCCATTTTCATTAGAGTAAGTACAACCCCATTAAAGCTTTTACTTATTTTTTATTTTTAGCTTTCCACAGGATAAGCAGCTAGTCAGAGTCAGTTTTGCTGATTAAATATCTACTTCTGGCTTTGCCACCTGCGGCAAGGCACTACAACAGCAGCAAACACTTCAGGGAAATACTGAATTATTTCTCTAACCTAAATTTAACAACTAGATTCTGGATCTCCTCCTATAAGCCTAGCTTTTAGGGTAAGTTTTACCAAGGTACTTTTCTTCAGTGCAGGACTCCCAGAGCAATATTTAACCATGTCCCACCTTCCCTCCTGAGCGTGCCTACATCCACAGGCAGAGGGGGCACAGAAAGCACCACCACTGTACTGGAGGAGAGGTAAAAGCCTCAAAGGACACAGCCAGTTTTCTGCTAAGCAGCGTGACCCTGATCAGAAGGGGATTTCAGCAAGGAGACTCCTCCTGAGCACCCCTCTCTCCCAACCGCAGCTCTGCCACTGGGCAGCTCACCTAGGCATGAGGATGTCTCCTCACACCTCCTGCTTCTCCAGCTGTGCCGTTCCCCTTCCCCAGCACAGTGTCTCACCCTTCCTCCTCTCCTCTCTGCCTTTTACTCATTTTACGCTAAGCAAGTGACACACATGACATCTTCTGGTGCTAACAAGCATCTGAACTATCGTCCCTTTGTCTAACAGCGGGTTTCACTGAACTTCTGCTCAATGAGCTCCTGGCAAGTTTCCTCCCTTTCATCAGTCAAACACGTACTGATTAGATCCGTGACCTACTACACACATGTGATGGGGACCTACTTGAATCACTCGCGAGTGATGCTGGCTGACACGACTGCTTCCACTCCCTGAGACACTTTTTGTGTCTCTGGATGTTGCATTCGCACTCCCCCCAGGGCCAGCTGGTGACAACAGCTTACCTTTCTTCATTAGAGAAGACAAATTTCCTGAGCTTGAGGTCACCAAGTACGATGGCCGACTGGTGGCAGTGAGCGACGGCAGAGACAATCTGCTTGAACAGCCGGGCAGCCTCCTCTTCCCTTAGCCTCTTGCAGCTCCTCACGTAGGAGTGCATGTCCCCAAAGTCCTTTTCAAAGAATACATAGGCCTTGGTGTCCCCGAGGATGACTTCAACAACCCCAGTAATGTTTCTGTGTGACGGCAGCTGAATGTAAGGCCGGATCTTGTCCTGGTAGTGTTTGAGGGGGAACACCTGTACAAAGGAAATTAAACACAAATTCATTCTCAAGGGCGCTGAAAGCAGCCGCTCGCGTAGCAACTCTCCCCAAACAATGACGAGGGAGCTGGAGGGGAGCCAGGGCTCGGCAGGAACGACGTTCAAAGAGTCTACTGAGACCCTTCCTGTTCATTGTGTACTGGGAAGGTAGGGGGAGAGGAGATTAAAATAAAATGAACCACGATCCCCAAAACCTTTTGGGGAAGGTATTCCGAAGTAACAGCTTACTCCCAGCGGCTGGCCGGGCGGGGAGCAGCGGGCGGATATTTTTCAAGGCGCTCCCCGGGTCGAGCGCTCCGAAAGCACCGGGAGGATTCCCGTCCCGTCCCCGCCCCGAGCCTCCCGATGCGCGCCCGCGGAGCTCGAGCTCACCTTGCAGCGCAGCTCCCGGCCGGAGCTGACGCTCAGCGCTCTCGACACCTGCTCCCGCTCGGCCAGCGGCAGCAGCAGGTACGAGGCGATCAGGCTTGGACCCGCAGCTCCCCCGCCGCCGGCGGGAGAAGCGGGGGAACAGGGCGACCCGGGAGCGCTCAGGCAATCCGGGGGTCCGCAATCGACGAGGCGAGGGCACTTGGCGGCCGGCGCTTCCTCGGCGGGGCCGTCGTGGAGGGGTTGGAGCCGCTTGGCCGGGGCGCTGCGGCAGCGAGCGGCCGGCAGCAGGGACGCGGGGCGGCTCATGGAGGGGAGCGGGAGCGGGAGCCGAGCTAGAGGCGAGCGGTGCGGGCTGGGCGCATCCCTTCGCTCTCCCCGCCGAAACCTCGGGCCGCGTCCACCATCTGCCGACTCCGCGCTAAAGTAGTTTGAGGCTTAAAAAAAAAAAAAATTAACACACACACACAAAAAGAATGAGTCTCCTCCTCCCGGCCCTGACGCACGGGGAAATGGGAGGAGGGAGGTTTGGACGCGCCTGCTCCGCTCTGCCCGATGCTCTCTGCGGCCCCCGGCCCCAGCGGGCCACGAAACCAGGCGGGGCGGCGGGACACCCACCGCCCAGTCTGGCTACGTGACCCGCTGGGACCTGGGACCACTGAGGTGACCCTCCTCCCATGGTCCTCCAGCCAGTCTGGCGCAAGGACATCCCATGTCCGAGTCGCACTCCTGATGCCGGCGTCCTCGCAAAAACCCCCAAGCTCCGCTGTGGAGAGAAACGGAGCCCGGCTCCATTCCTAGCTTTTCTTTTATGCATTTGCTGCGGTTTCTCCCCAGCCCCAATTCTGGCTTTTCTTTCATCCCAAGGTTTGCATCAAGAACCACCGATGTTGGTTCATGCGCGTAGACTAACCGTGCACCATCGGAAATACCTGGCGTTGGGTTTCCCATGTTAAAACTATCTGCTCTCCGAAAAAGGAATAGCATCGAGAGCAAGCAGCAGCCAGCAGCTGAAGTGACCTGTGAGGAGCACAGCATTGAGCTCAGCAGCCACCACCGGCCTCAGAAGTGTGGGTTTAAAGGAAAAGTAAATAGATTTGCATCCAGGACTGTTAGTAAACGGAAGCAAAACGAGGGGGGGAAAAAAAGACAGCAAATCATCCCTAAAAAAACTCACAGCTGTAGTTTTGACAAGAGTGCTTCAAAAGGAAACTCTCCATCTTTCCTGTTTGCATATATGCAAATTTCCTGTAAGTCAGTGCTGAGGCTTCTCCGATAGCATGCGGAGCCTGCATTTTACTGGTCTGCAGGATCAGTGCCTATCCAATTTCGTTTCCCCAGCCTTGGTCTGTTTCAGCAGCAGAGGGGGCCCAGGACACCCTCCAGCCACCAGCTCTGAAGCCGGCGATGCCACGCGTGCAGGTATTCACTCAGATTCCTGACAGATAACTGCACAGCAAACCCGTGCATGCCTTCAGCTACTTCAAGTGTATTTTAAGAAACACATGAAACTCTGGTGCGGGATGACTCATAGCATAGCAGTCCCATTAATACATTTAAACATAAAATGCATATGCCATAAAGGGATATCCCAGGGCCTGCATTTTCTCTTTTTTTTTTCCCCCACAAATACAATTCCGTTCATGTCTGCAGACGGTTTCTGAGCCATTCAACAAAGCTCTCAGAGCGTGCTCTTTGATTTCATTCCTTTCATAGGTAAAACATGCATGAGTGTCTATCAGACCTTTGCTTTATATTCCCTTCTTGGAAGTCTTTATGATTGAGACGCCACTGCTGGGTGACTTTATCTGGTAGGATGTTGCATGTGTGGGCTGCTTCCTATGACTGAGATAGCATGAGTTGAGAGGTGTCAGTATTTTTGAGGCCAGGGAAAGCATGTAGACACATCAAACTAGCAATTTGTTGGCCTGCATGGAGGCACCCCCAGGCATTGTTAGCATGTAACAGCATCCCCTGTAGCTCTCTTAGACCAAGAAGCAGTATGAGCAGGAGTGAAGATGTCAGTGTGAAAACCGAGTGGTGCACCTGGGCTAAGTATGTCCCTTTGGTCCACACCCTCCCAAGGGTCCACATCCCTCTCTCAACTGCTGTGCCACCTCACTGTCCCAGTTGAGGGGAAAGGCCATACTGAAGATGCATTTGCACACATCACTGGAAGCCTTCACCTTCCCATCCTCCCACCCATTTAAAGCCTCTTAGAGTCCACAGATGGTCACCTCATGCTGGCCCTATGCCACCAGAACCAGCACAAGTGTTTGGTTTAGGCTACTGGCAACCAAATGGGCCATGACACCTCTTGGTCCTGAAGAAGAGCAAAAATCCCTGTTCATTATCCTGCCTCCCCCAAAAAACATCTGGGGTGCGAGAGTAGAGCAGAGCACAGAGGGACTCACCGCACTGCATCCCACCCGCCTGCCACAGACTCGTGGTGGCTGGGCACATTCTTTGCACAGGGATTCTCCAGATGTCATGCTCTGTTGGGGTGTCCCTGCTAACTGGAGAACAGAAACTGGGTGTGCAATCCCCAGATACCAGGAAAAAAAAAATAACCCCTAGGTAACTCATCCCAGAAGTATGGGTGGATGTGCTCTTCCACCTGGCTGTGCAGACCAAACTTCAGTTGTCTACATGTGGCTGAGATGAACCCCTACTTTCTTCTCCTATGTGCTGGGTCTGCAAAATGGAGGCAGTTCCTGACAGAAGGAAACCTTCATTGCTTCTTTAAAATGCCTGGCATGTTACTCAAGGCATTAATGTAATGAATAAACATAAAATAGCAATTATTAATCAAATTCTTACTACCTTGTTCTCAGTCTTAATGTTTTGGGTATGGATCACAAGATCCACATCCAGACTCCTCTCCATCTCCACCAGATCCAATGTTCCAACATGCAGAGCAGAGAAGTGTTTCCTACTTAGGGTTTTCTGGTTTTTTGTTTCTAATTTTGGCTGATACCCTAAATGCACATAGAAGGAAAACCAAAACCAACAACCAACCAACCAAACAACAAAAAGAAAGAAAGAAAGTAAGGAAAGGGATGCCAAGGACAGTGTCTGATGACTTGCACGGCATGGTGCCTCGCAGACGTTTGAATTTTTTTTTTCTTTACCCATCTCTACCAGTGCTTGCATGCAAGCGTGGTTTGGGTGTGAACCAGTGCAGAGAACAGGAGGAACTCTAGGGAGAGCTTTGTGAAGAAGAACTGCTGCAACATTTCAGTATTAGAAGATTTTTTCAAAATATGGGGCTACTACACCTGCCACAGTTGTCTCATTGCAGGTCATGCCACAGGCATTTACGCATCCAGGCGTATCTCCTCCTGAAATGAGAAACCATTGGAAGTCTTTTATTCCCTGAATAAAAGGGAAGGCACAAGCCTTCATCATTCCATCTTCCCCTCCCCCAGAAAAGATTTTTTGGGGGACTACCATCTTAGCATGCGATGAATACTAGCATGGCAGTTCTCAGCTGTCCCTGTGGTGAATGTGAGTCTGAATGGCTTTACAGCCCTTCCAAATCAACAAACCAAGGCAATGTTAGGCAGCTCCAGTGGATAGCACTGTAAGTCATTGTGGAGCACTGATCACTTCAGAATTACACTTACAGACCTAACTTTTGGATAAAACATTGACTCTTGCTTCCCAAGTGCTGGAAAAAATGAATTGCTGTGAGCCAGCAAACAAGGAACCAAACACCCAGCCTTGGATACTCCTAAAGGGGCCTGGTACCAGTGAGGTGGGGCAGGGATGGCCTTTGGGAGTATCAATCAGTAGTTTTTGTGCTTGGCAAAGAACAGTGCAACAGGAGCCTTCCAAAACTAAAGAAGTCAGGAGCTTCCAATCAAAGGACATTATAAAGTCACTACAAAAAGTAGATCCTGTCTTGCAAAAGGATGGTCAAAGCAAGCAGGACTACTCACTGCCTTCCTTCTTCCTGGAGTCTCGGCTGCTAGATGAGGAACCAGGAGTGCAGCAGTAGAAACAAGATCCTATGGGATGTGCATCACAGATCTGGCCTGTCCCAGAAGAGGGAAGATTCTTGTTCAGCACAGATTTGCCAGAGCTGTGGCAAGATCAATGTTGCTCTTCATCTATTTTTTTTTTCAAAACCCACGCAAAGCAGGACTATTTCATCTGCTAGATGAAGATTCCAGAATCCAGAATTTTCAGTGGTTATGCATTGTCACTCCCTTTCCTGGCATGTTTTTTTTTATTTAAAGGGTTTTTTGTTGCATGGCATTCAAGTATGTACCTGTCTCTCCCTCAGCCAGTGCCCACACTCACCTGATGAGCTGCTTTTCCTTAGATGAACACAAAATTATCTTCACTGCTCCAGTTCTCTGACCCTTTATCTTTGTAACTAGAACAGCCAGAGGCAATGAGAATTGTGTAACCATCTCCCCACTTCCCAAGTGCTTGGGACAGGTCTGGTAACTTTGATAATATGTCTCATGGGATATACAGAGTAAATCTCTATTAGATTAGGCCATTTATAAATAAACTGTCTGCTTGCTGGGGAGAGAAATTTAAAAGTCCTTATTTTAGTTATCGGATGAGAGAGGTGTGACACACAAATACTTCAGCTAATATTAAACTATCAGGCAAATTATTTTTAAAAACCCTTTATTTTACAACTTATCTCAAGCCATGTAATGAAAATTAAACTACTTCTGGATTGAAAGACAGCAACTTAAAACCAGCAGGTTGTCCATACTCTACCAGTATGCAAAATCACCCTGTACAGATTGGGCTCAAAGTGTAGTCATGTAACCAGGTGATAAAGGACTTAAAAGTAATGGGTTTTTTTTATAGCAGGAATGGAATCTGTGATAAATCCACAACCATCCTTAAATACTGTGGAACTCAGCAGCAGATTCACTGTTAAGATACAAAACACATGACAAGCACATAGTTACATCAAAAGAAGTGCAATGTAATGGTGTTCAGATGTCTCCCCTTAAGCCCACACAGAAGTTGCTCTGAGGGTTGCTGTTGCTAGAAACTCTAAATAATTCCCTTTTGATAAACCAGTTGTTATCAAATCCAGGGAGTATCATGAGGAGCACCTCCTGACTTTGTTCCTTTGCAGACTAAGAGCATGAAGGCTTCTTCTGTTGCCTGAAAGACGTGTGAAGGTTCAGGTTTTAAACCTCAAATCCTGTTTTTACTTCAGAAGTTGATTGCACAAGCAGACAGTGAATGAGTGTCTCTCCATTTCCCTTGCGGTCAGAGAAGATCCTATTCATACTGGGTTTACAAGCAAACACTTCCTTTGGTAAGCTTCCCATGCAATTCAATTCATGTGCATGCTTTCAAGCTCCGTCTTTGGGTCTCACAATAAACGAGTGAGGCAGGCTTTCTCCTGTGCCCACTGCAGCATTTTCTGCTGCATTATGAAATGATGAAGCACACGGTGTTTTCTGTACACTGCTGCAGCCCTGTTCAGCTGCTGAGATTGCTCATGCATAAGCACATAGGTGTGCATCTACTGTACAAGGCACACACATTCCAGAGTCTTACTTACTTAACAATCCATCTAATGTTTTTACTTCTTATAGGTACTGGCTGGCAGCCTAGAATCCACTGGCACCCACACAGAGGGTTCTCCTCTGAGCATTGCTGTGACCACGTCATGTGCAGGAAATAATATGTAGTAACAGTACAGTACTTTATGACCAGAAAATAAATCATTATTTATGGAAGAGTGTAGCTATCAGCTTAAAGCTTTGGCTGTGGCAAGAGAAAGACCTGTCCTTCTGATATTCTAATATTCTTCTGATATTGTCTATTCTGATTTTCCACTCCAGGAAGCCCCTTTCCCAGGTGCATCTTCTTCAGTGCATAACAGAGCACTATCCATTATGGAAATGTTCAGTTAATGAACCACACAGTACCTCAGGATCTTCACATGGAGATTTTTAGGGAAGATGGAGACGAACATTCACTTGAAACAGCAGCGGAAATTAATCAAGCTGCAGAGTCAATTCTAAACTAGTTTTGGCCACAGTACTAGAGCTATTCTTTAGAAAAACGTCATGAGGTACTTGTGACCATAGGTAGGTAAGACCTTTGTCATCAGCCACTCATGAGGAAACATGAGTACATCCAAGAGGACATTGTCTAAAATAAGGCAGTGTGTTGGCCTTGGCCGTTGAGTCATCAGTATCACTTCCTGCAGCCCCTGCTTTGCTCCGGGTATTTCTCAAGGGAGCACTGACTGAGCCTAGGCTTTTTGATTCTTCTAGAATGAATAAGATCACAGCTCCAGAGCGGTAATGATGAATATGTCCTTGATTCAGTGGAATGTGTGCTCCTTTTAGCACAAGTGTGCTAAATCTTCCATGAGATGTCTGCCTGATTAGTTTTTATCTTTACACATCATGGCTCCACTGATTTGAAAACTTCAGTCTCTAGTTGTAAAATGGAGAATTCTGCTTCCCAGCGAGCATCTGCTGAAGTGAGAGAGCTGTGCTAATGGCTTGTGCCTCGGGGTACCACTGAAAGCTGTTGCATATGAATCTTTCTTGCCTTTATTTTAATGTTTGATTAGACATTTCTTTAATCATTCAAATACTATTTGGAAATTCTGTTCTCTGGCAGAGACAAATTCTCACCAGGTTTCAGTGACAGACCCTTCTCAGCTACATTGAGGCTTGCTGCATTTGGAAAGCACCTCTTACGGAACAGAAATAGAACACCTCACCTCTGAGTTTCTTTCCTTAAATACAGTTGCAAAATTTCTGACGTCAAACAATGAGACACAAATTACCCTGTGCACTGTTAACATATGCCTGTTTGCATATGATATCTTATAGCCAAAACAGATTAAGATTTGAAGGTTTAACTGCTGTTGAGTTTCCACTGCTGTGAATCATACTGATCAGCTTATTCATCACAGAGACTTATTTTTATTCTTTAACTCTTTCAAGAAGCTTCTATCCAGAGCAGAGTTTACAGGGAACATGGGACACACAAGAGCAGAGAGGTCACAGCTGCATAACAATTCCCAAACTTTGCAAACAAAGAGCAAAGAGCTGCCAGTAACTACAGCCCCCACCCAGTGAATCAGTAGTAGTTTATAACTTCCATTAGGTCAGTCGACAGGTACAAAAGCCTTCTCCAACAGCCAAGGCAAGTCTCTCCTTCCACCTAGTAAAGTGCCAGGTGCGATTCATACTGATGTCCAAGCCTGTAATCTTTCAATTTCAGAAAGAAATTTACTTGTAAGAGCCAACAACAAGAAAGAACCAGCCATGAAAATTCAACAGGATGGCTCAAATGCCAGGTTCAGGGGAAAAAAAAATAAAATTTGCTCGTTTTATTTGTATCAGGATTCCTTGGATGTTATGATATAGTTCAAATTCAGAAATGCCAAACATTTCGGGGAGAACTTCATTGACTTCATGAAATACAGGCATTTTTCTCTAGCAGTGGAATCTATGTGATACATCATTGATTTCTATGGGACTCAAGTACTCTCAGCAGCAATCCTGACATAAGTGCATAAGTATTTGTCTTTTTTCTGGATAATATGGCTGTGGCCATACTTGAAAAGATGACATTTATGATGACACAAGAAAGAAACCTACCTCTATTTAAATACACATGGCTCTACACCTCATATGTGTTTGTTATTAAAGTTAAGCAGGTTAAGTGCTGTCAAAAAATGGTCCATTCCTTTCAGCTGCAGTCTGAGAAGGATTTCAGAATCTAGGCTGCACCTGCTGTTCAGGCTCTCTGATTGCCCGGGCTAGCAAAGAAGAAAAGGAAGATCACGTATTTTGAGGCAGGAATGTGAACATTCAAAAATACCTTTCCACCTAGAGTGGCAATCAGTGAGCACTTGACAATTTGTTCTCTTCATCTAACGTGTTGTTTCAGATTTGTTTGTCTCCTTCTCCCAGCTGCATTATCTTAAGCAGGCAGTTTACATTATTACCTGTGGATTAGCCAACAGAGAGACAGACTGAGCGTAGCTTCCACTAGGGTCAGCAGCACTGCTGTGGGTCAAGCCTCCCTTTAACATCCGACGACAAGATGTAACCAAGCCAGCAGTCTCCCTTGTAGCATGACTCATTGGAACACGAGAGCAATGACCATATCAGGAACTGTAGCTATCTAAAGGTATACTGGTACAACCACCACAGGCAGCAAACCAAACCTGCTGCCACCAGTTTGTCAGCATTTAGAATGTTCTGCGTTATTGGAAGGCACACTCAAGAATCCAGACACCTACAGAAACTAAATTCGAAGTGCAGCACTGAGGTCATGTAAAATGTATGGGAACTTGGGAGACTTGATTGCCACTAGGGATTGAACTCGAGCTCTGAGGACAACGTCAATGCACTTCGGTCAGAAACTGCAGAGACTGTTTAACCAACACAAGTTTTTCTGAGTGTTCTGTATATAAATCGAGTAAATGTAACCACAAACTTAAAGAGAAAGAAACAGTTATAAAAAGTTTAGGACATTTCCCATCCCACCCCACCCTCCCTTTTTCTCTTTTTAACAAATGCTATGGTTAATGCCTTCCCTTATAGTATTTAACTAAAAATCAGTGACCTATCTTAAAAACTATAGGTCTGAAACCTGAAATGTCTTAAAAGGACCCTGATTTTTACACACAGGAATACAAATAGGTACCTACTGCTCAACTGCTCCTCAATCTCTCCGCTGTTACACAGCTGGACTTCCACAGACAGAAGCACTCATGATCACTGCTGAGTTCTGAGAAGATGGACCTCTGGGGTTAGACCACATTATGAAAATTACCCTGCTAACTCTCATGGAGTGTTTTGAACACAGATGCTCAGTGCAAATAACAACAGTTTGGTTCCCTTTTTTTAGCTATGAAATCAGTTTGCAGATTAATATTCTCCAATTACAAAATAACAATTTCAGTTTGAAGTGGTTTGCACTCTTAAGTGCAATTGGAGTTAATAACGGTCTACAAAAGGAAAGCTGTTGGCAAACAGTAACCCAGAGTGAAAAGCTTAGCAGTCAGGTACCTCAGCTATGTTTTGCACCACATGTCAGACTGCAAATTCAGAAAAAAGACTGAGGAAAATACCATCCAACCCACTAAGGGCCCTGAAGCTCAAAGAAACCTGTATTTGCTGCTTCACATATGCCAAGATATAATTGCCATCTGACCACCAACGCAGCTCCTTTTACCTATGGCTATTTCTAATTCATATATGTAATTCTTTATCTGCTACATGTATTCAGACCAATTTAGGCAATAAAGATGAAATGTTGCAAAGTTTAAGTCCTTTTTTGGATCTGTGCCCAAATGCATACATATCTGAAGCTCAAAAAAATGAGATTAACTGCTTTCCAGTCCAGGGCATATGGTTACAATATATTTGCACTATCTACAAAGTAGGTATTGGAATACCTTTGTAAATAACTGTAGTCTCCTAACCTACAGTATTAAGGTAAAGCCATCTGAGACTGCCAAATGAAAGAAGCCTGAAGCAAAACTTCTGAATCTCATAAGGAAAGCCCAAGTTAGGGCAGAGTGTTCAAAAATTATAAAATCAAGGCCAAGATCCTCAGAGCTGACTGGTAATTTTGTGTGTCCACACACAAAGTATAGATGTGCAGCATTTCCTGCAGAGGAAGCTCTAGTAAGGTTTCCTGAGGTTTGTATTAAAACTTGTTTGTGTTCCCAAGCAGGGTATATGACTCTGGTAAAGCCTTGGTCAGAGTGCCCTGCTCTGGGTGTTCCCAGGGGTTACACACAGAGTAATAGAACTATCTGCAGTAGTGAGCGAAGCACTTGCTATTTCATGCCCACAGAATCTGCACCTCTAATGCACTGAAAAAAAAATTAGCACACTGACAAGGAAGGTTAAATGCTGCAAAACATGCTTTATTTATCAAATGCAAGCTTTTTAGACTTTCAGGAAGGTTAAAAAATCCCCAAACAAGTTAAACTGGAATTCCTTGTGTTCAGCAGTTTAGAAAAATGCTTTTAGCTACAGCTGAGACCTTCAACTTTGCCTATAAATGAAACACTTTAAATAACAATCAGTTACACAACCTACTCACAATCAGCAGCTTATCTCACAAGACCTCTAATAACAAATTTTTGTGGCAGCAGCATATCCATCTGACTTCTCCAGTGTTGACCAGCTTTGTTTATTCTGACTGTCAATCGCTCTTTTAAGTGCTTCATCTGGCATAAGATCTGATTCTTTTACATCAGAATGGCTACAGCCAATTTTAGGGCATCTGTTAAAAAGAAAAGAGCTCTATTACATTGCAAGAATTGTCTTTATCAGATACAGGCTTTTACATAACATTGTATTTATCTGGGATTCACTCTCTGTCAGTTCCTCATTACCTCTTTTTCTCTTCACCAGTTCTCTATGGTGAAAAGTAAATCCATTTATTTAAACTGGTTGGAATCAACAGATGAAGGAAGGAAGGAACACAGTGAGAGACGGAACCTCTCACCCATACATCACTCTCTTGCTTCATGTACACAAGCTGCATCAGGAATGATAATAGCATTCCATGGACATCTTTCTGACTTGGTTTCTCTCTTTGTAGTCCTCTACAAACTGCAGGTAACCACCTCTTACCTTATTAATCTGAGGTGGAAAAGTAAAATCTTCACTGATAGATAATTAGGGAAATTAATTTCTAGGGAAATAGATAAAAGAGAATGAGGTAAATCAATCAGTGGACTATTGGTGGTGTAAAATTTACATAGTCTTTTATGAACTGAGGAAGAAGAGAGAGGAGAGATGGGACTTGAATTAACAGCCTCTAAATGATAATCAAATATAAAATGTCTTACAACCTCTTTGAACACGCAGATAAAGACATCAGGGTGAGAGATATTCAGGGACCAAAGGTCATTTTCCTTTGGCAGTGGCCCAAACATAGACAGATGGTACCTGTAGTCAGAAATAACACTTTTCCTGGATTTTTCCTTATTAAGACTAACTTCTTGAGGCACTGAACTTATTTACATTCAGTACTCATAGCTTTTACTCCAGATTTGTCCACTGTGACTGTGTTTGTCATGATTAAGTCACTTAATTGCTCAGTGCCTCAGTTTTCCCATTTATCACCTTATTAGAGCAATAGCTTGTGAGCTTAATGAATAACAAGTGCTCAGAAAGCTTTCCACACTTCCTGTAAGCATGAAGTATTAGTATGTCCTTCCAGGCAGTGGAAAATAGTGAGCAAACCAAGACACGTAAGAGTTGCCAAAAGGAGCCTGCAGTGAGGCTATCAGCACAGGCCTGGTGGCTGTGCACACGTCAGCTGCAGAGCTGACATCCAGCCAGCTCCCTGCCAAGTGCACCAAAGGAATCCCATGTATTCAAACAGCAAAGTACGTGTACAGAGACAGCCACTTCTGGAACTCCAGAGTAAGCAACAGCTTTGATTTCAGAGTCAGGATAGAGAGTATTTCCCTAACCATGACTCTGCTGTATCAAGACACCTGCTTCCACTTGAATATCACTGGCAGAAGCACAGTTAAGTAGCAACACCATAAAAATGGGGTACTCAAATGGGGAACTCATTGCCTGAGCTGGCCTGCCTTACCACCACAGCAAACTGTGGTTTTTCAGAGGAGACTGCATTTTCCTGAGAAAGGTTAAAATTACAGCAGGTTGGTGAGACTGGGCAGAGAAAACCAAGGATTCTTTCTTAGTTTAGTTACAGAGAAGCTGAGTTATTGTGGTGCTTGTGCTTTTCAAAGCACAGTAGAGTTAACTACAGTAAAAACTGCAAGGTTGCAAGCTGAAAGCTCAGAATTAAGAACTGCTGGGATTCAGCCTGCACAAATAACTTCGGTTTGGGTATAAGGTAGCTTTTAAGGCTAAATGTTATACAGCTTGGTTTGTTTTTTTTTTCATACTTTAATTTCTTTAAAGGTAAAATACAAATTCAATCATGTGGCCCTATTAGTTTTTCAGCAGTGCTGAAACTTTTCAGTCACCACAACAGTCTCTATTCGCATGACATTTTCCTGATGGATTTAACAACACAGAATTATTTAGATATGGACATCCTAAATTCAGTTCCATATTAGAGAAAATATTTTGTTGTGGCTTTAGGCTGTTGAGAACATGCTTCCTAGCCTGTCTCTATCCTCCAGAATGCTCATTTCCTTCTCTCCAACTTGTGACCTATTTCCCAACTCCTGTTCATTTTTGCAGTCAAGTTCTGCATTTCTGGCCATCCAAGTTGCTGTTTTTGTTTTTACTTCCAAGATATTGCACCCATTCCACTTTTACTCGCTAGACTTCACAACATAGGCAAGGTACTTCTCAGTTGTACTTTAAGCTATTTTGACACTAAGGTAGTGGTTGGATATCCCAGTTAATGCTTGATTTCACAGCAGTGCTTTCCTGTATCCAAGAAGGAGCATGGAATACAAAAGTCCTGCACCACCTTTGTATCTGCGTGACAGAGTATGTTGAGCCTCACAGAAATGCAAGAGCAACCCACAGAGGAAGTAAGCTGCCTGTGGCATTATCTTTGGGAAAATCAGATTGCTAGTCTCTGACAGACCCTTCTGATCATGTGGAAACTGCACATTTATTAAAAAGTTTACAACTGGCAAGTTTCCATGTGGCCACCAACCCCAAAGCATGAGTCTCTAGCACATATGGTGTAAAAGCCAATGTGCGATTAATGAGGAAATATTACATCCTCTAAACTTGCTTTAAAACGTTTTTGAGCCCCTTTTCTCCTGTCTTTTAATAAAATTATTAATAATCAAACCCACTGTAAATTTCAAACTCATTTGAGAGAATTTCATGTTTAAAAATTCAACTGTAGTATATTTACAGTAAAAAAAAAATCCTGTGTGGAAAGTGGCAGGCTGCTTTGACTATGTAAAATAAGAATTATTTAATTGCATTGCAGTAGGATCTGCATAATCCTGTCTGATCGTTCTTAATTTCTGTTTGATTGTTCTTAAACTGTCATACCTAAAAAGTGATGGTTTAATATTTCTCACTTTAACATTTATTTCTGTGCTTTAATATTTCTTAGTTGTGTGGAATGTAACTGCAAAAGAGAGTGCACAGAGGAGACTTTTTTCCCCCCTCCCTCCCCATTAATTTCAGGGATTGCTAAATAAGCAGTGGGAACAAAATAAGCAACTAAATTTTAGGAAGACAAAGTTTGTTGTTTGTGGCTATATAAAATCTCTCTGCTGCTGTTGTGCAGGTACCACAAGTAGCTGTAACTTCCCCACACACTTCCTAAATGTTTCCTTGCACTTTGTTTTCCTTAGAAAGAAAAGCTCCTTCACATGTACAGTACTAATGAGGAGACTGTGACTGGGGCAGACACTGAGGTATTACTTCCTGCAGCCTTGCCAATCCAAACACATTTTCTAGAACAAGTGGAGTATGATTCCACTTACACAGCAAAGCAAATAGCTTTTCCACACATTCTTGGTAGCTTACCGGACTTTTTTCTTTTGCTGCTTTCGAGTCTGGATGATTTTTAGAATGGCATCTTCTTCATAAATATGTCCACAGACTTTGTTTCGAACTGGCCTCTTCATTTCCATCTGTAATCAATAAGGTTTGATTTACAGGAACTGATAATGCCCACGAAAAGGCTTCTTATGTGATTTTATGCAAAACAGCAGGAAGTGTGTTTGCCATTCAGAGATGGCATTCCACTCAAATTACAGGGTTAGATCCTGCGTGAGACACTGCATTTCTACTACATGGAGTTTCTTCCCAGGCAATTTTGCTCTTTGGTGATGCTTGTAATTCATACTGCCTGTTTTTTTTACCAGTATTGCTGTTTGAGAATAAACAATTCAATGAACAATAAGAAATAGCTATTTCTCAATAGTTACTGTAGTAGTGATAGCATACCTGTGTAATGGGACAAATAAAGTTCATCTGACTCTGAGTCACAGCTATATCTTCATCGATTTGTTCAATGGCCTCATCATTATCTAACTGATGGTGAACTATAATAGAAAACAAGGCAATTTGCATTTAATATAGATAGCCAATACTTAAGAAAATAAACCCCAGCATTTGCCAAACATTTTCTCACCATAATATCCAAGATGCCATCACATATTTCTGTACCACTCCCTAAACAAGATACTGCAATAAATACTATACTATATAGTCTGTTAGAAAGCATGTATTTTGAAATGATAACCACTTGAGGGGTGTCTGTGAGTCTATTTATAGCCAATGCTACAAAGGAGGCTGGGAAGGAAAGCAAGCTGACCTGAATACATGCAAAGCCTTTGGTACTTACTGTTCAGGTTCACCAAAAAACAGTAACATGAGTCCCCAAAATCTAAAAAAAAAGGATGATGTGGAGCTTTTGCAGACTTTGCATCCCTACCATTGAGATCAGTTTGTGTCTGAATGTCATAAATGGGCTTGCTATTTAGCCTGTACACTGAGTATGTACTTCGAGAGGAGTTGTAATATTTATCATAATGCATCATTTGTAAAGTGCTGCTGTGGTATTTTAACAAGGCCATAATTAGTGAAAAACAAAAGCCAGGAGAGTGTTATTTGAGATCAGTAGAAACATTAATGAAGTAACCTTAAGGTGGAGGGGCAGAATAAAATACTATGATCTCCCAGAAAACACCTGATGGCCCAATGCCATGAAATGAGGGGCAGGCAAACAAGAAGAAATCTACCTTCAGCTAGAGAGGATGCAGGTCCCCACCTTTACCAGAAGAAGGCAAAGCGTAAGCAACTCTTTATACTCAGGGGCACACCAGCCCAAGGTTCCACACAGAATCTAATCAGCCAGTAAAAATCTGAGACACACAAGCAGCTAAGGAGGATTTATATCACTAACTATAACCTTAATAAACGTATACAGATTGTTTTATCTTTTCCTTTGTTCTTTTACTGTGAATCTAGGCTTTCAGTTGAATGCATTCATTTATCTTCAAATCTTATCTGGTAATAATAGGAAACTTAACACCTGCCATAACTTTCCATTCCTTTGGGGTAGTTTTGCAATGTTTTTGCAGCAGTGCCCTGGGGTGTAGTCCTCAAAGTGTCCTAAGCTCAACAGAACCTATTTCTCTCCAGCTGTACAAGCTGCTTTGTAATGTAGCAACACAGGGTTTGGAGAGGAAGAAATCCTTCTGTTGCTTGTGCCGGCTTCAATTGATAAGTGAGCAGTGAGAAACACAAGTGAGTGAACATGAATGGTTTGGTTACTTCATGATTTGCCTCCTACGAAGTCTCAGTCTTGGTTCCCTTTGCTGCTATGGCACACTGTCGGTGATCTTTACATCCCTGGTATGCAGTGTTCCACATCTATTAAGAGCCAGTGTTTCCTTCTGGTCAGTCCTGCTATAATAGCAACACCTTCCAGATGATAACACCACTCTTGGAGCAACCACAATCTCTCACATCTTGTCTAAACTGAGCATACTGCCACCTGAGCCAGCACATCTCTGGGAGAGGTACTTCTGGCATTGATATTGCAGCTCTCTCTCCATCACAGCACCTCTCAGGATGTAGCTTCACTTGCATATTTTTTCCTGCTCCTTAACAGAGCTTGCCCTTCTCTCCATTGCAATATACCAGAGTTTTCTAAGCACTCAGACATGTTTTCTGACACAGGTACTCCTGCAAATGCATAGTCAATATTCAAGCAACCATCAAGGCTATTTCTGTTTCTGTTACTAAGGCCTCATTCAATCAATAAGGTATGAATGCAGAGGAAGAATGAACTTAAATGTCTAATGGCAATAATAATAACGTTAAGGCTGTCATATCCAAGAATATCAACACAACATCACCAGATACTGCCTCCCCTTACAAAAGTAAACACTTGCAAATCTGAAGGAATAGTGGACACAATTCCACAAATACCAAAACTGCAAAGGTATTGACATCAGAAAAATATTTGCAGCAGGTACATTTTGAGAAATTAAAATCTGTCAGACGTTACTCTTAGACTGCTCATCTATAGGGTTTATTCTATCATAAACATATAGTATTTTGAAAAACATACAATTGGGGGGGAGGGAAATGGGGACTTATAATGAAGCTTTTTCAAACACAAAACCATGGGTGAAATCCCACTGAGACAGCAAGCCTAAACAATATTGCAGCTATTAGTAGGTGCCAGCTTTGGCCTGGGCTGCTTTATTTGTATACCATACTGACTTGTTTGCTGTGAATAATCAGAATTTCCTTAAATTCATCTATCTGCAAATGTTGACATACTGCAGCACTAATCTTTCCTACTGAAAACATCTATAAACTCCCGTTTCTCTATGTTACACTTTGTTTCAACTCATGAACTTGGCATGGAGTTCCAGTGTACCAGAGCATCATATCAGTCAATGAAGTTAGAGTGTAGCAGTACTAGCAAGATCTAGGACAGATGATATTTTTCAAAGGATGATTGTTTTTGTATCAACATGCAGATGTCAAGGGAGGTGAGTAAAGCTTTACAATGTGGGGCTTGTGCCTGTGATTTTATTTCTAAAAGCTAAGCATTCCAAGTTAAGCATGTCTGTTGCCTCTTCTGAAGAATGATCACCATGTGCAGCACCTTCTAACTTTGCTGAAGAGTCCCCACTTCACATATCACTTCTGTGTGTGCTCACTTAAGTACCAACACAAGAACTTGGAAGACTATGTTGAAGCAGCCAAGTCTGAAAATATGAGCTAAAGCTTGGGTACTGCTGCTTGCGTCTCTCCTGAAGGCCTCAAGTCTCTAAATTATGTGAGCTAAATCACAGGCTGCATTTACTTCTTTCTTGTTCTGGCTTTGGAGGTAATTTAGATGCCTCATGTTTAATGGTTGGAACTCCATGAGTTGAGGCCCAGTCCTTATAGGTGGGATATATTAATCTTCTGCATTCAAATCATCCTATTGCTACAAGTTTATCTCAAGCACGTTGGGTTGCACTTCATTTGCAATAACTTTGTATCTGGTCTGCCAGAATGGGGCCCTGATTTCAAGAGGTATTAATAACATAAATGAATAATTATTTAAAATATTTCCTTTTCATAAGCAGCTGACATTTTTAATAACAAATACGTAAGCCTGAGATGAAGCAAGTGATACCTCAAACATGTCAATAGCAAATTAGCATAAATCAGATAAATCCCCAACAGATTTGTTGTCATTGCTTGACGTTCTAGGTTACAGGAAGAAAGAGGAAAAGAACTTTTTTTAATTACAGTAAATTATGTAGAGGTTACACAAGATACGCACACATCTCGAACTGATCAGTAAGAGGCTCTAAATCATAGATAGATCTATACATGTAACCACATTCTGGAAGATTTTTTACCAAATCAAACCTATTATATTTTGAAGGATCCTACTTTCAAGTCTGGCTATTCTATAGAAAGAAGAAATAAAACATGGGGTTGTTGTCATACACATTTCGGATAAATCAGGTTACCTTTTTGTAAAATGGAGTATCCATGCAAATTAAAACCAGATGCAGAAAACACTAAGTCATTGTTCCTGAAAGTCAGATGTTGCCTTAGGTAACAGAAGCACATACATCTATTTTTGTAGTCTAAGAGATTACATTTTAACAGCCTTGAAGAGCTTCTAGTTTCCATTCCAGCAGATTGAAACCTGTTATGAGTATTAGCAACTCGCTTTCTATCTGGCTGTCTCGGCAGTGATGTTTACAGCTAATTAATGCCCACTGTTGTAATAAAACTACATTCTCATAAAGGTATCTATTTTTGGTAACACATCATAATGAATTTTGCAACTGCCAACTGTTTTTTACTTATTCAATTTTAATTAAAAGCTGGTAGTACTTTATATCTCTATCACTTTCATCTCTTGATAAATATGTGACTAATATGCCTCAGCTCAGTTTTTACCTCCTCTGCTGAGAGAGAGAACTTTACAGCCAACTTTCAAAAATAAGAAAACCATAGTGCAGAGACGTTAACTGCTATATTATGAATTATTTTAAGCATGAATGGTACACTTACTAAAAAAAAATGTATCAAAGGGAAGACCTCCGTTGTCATTGTCACTACTGTAACACAGACGTCTGACTGCTCACTGGTTCCAAGCCCAACAACATTCTCTACCCAACCTCTGTATCTCTAAGCTGGCACTGAGTGAGTACATGTTGCAGCGTAAACTTAATTGATTTCTTTCCTTTGGTGCTGCACTATTCTGCCTTCTCACCTGCCATCAGTCAGACACTAATCCTGGAAATCAAAGGGTGATGTTAAGTATGGAGGATTGAGTCTTTGTAAGCCTGAGCCACTAGACAGACAAGGCCTTGGCTACCAAGAGGGTCTATTGTACTGCTGACTCCATAGAAATAACAGCAACTCATCCAGGCTGGGAAAAATCCTACCTCTGAAAGCTCTACAAAAACATGAATCTTATGAGGGCTCCTGCCAGCAGGACAGAGAAAACAATAAAGGTGGGGGAGGCAAAGGACATCATCATATTGAAGAGTTGTATTCTAAGAGTCAGAAGGACCCTGGGACACTGCTAGCAGGGGGTGAGTATGGTCCAAGGAAAAATTTAAAGGAGGGAATAGCTCAAACACCACTTTCTGCAAAGCACACTGCTGAGACCACCATGGGCCGTGCTTAAGAGAGGGTCAGAATGTCCATTAGTGCTCTGAATTCAAGTTGGACTTCAGATCCAGAGATACAAACGTAAGAACAAATCTCCAGTGTCCTGCCCCAGGGGTGGATCCACAGCAAATGCTGCAGGAAGAATGAAAGAAGAGGGGAAGCACAGAGTAATATCTTCCTGGGAAAGCTTCCAGTCTCTAGCAGTTTGTGGCCAAGGACTTCCTGAGTCAGAGGTAGTATCTTTGTACTTAATAAGCCCTGGAGTTCTCCTCCAATGAATTAGTCTAAACTTGGAGAGGGGAATTTGGGCCTGAACTTTTCAGCTTGATCAGACACATTTACCTTTGTTAGAAAAGTTAGCAACAGTTTAATTTTCTTTAAAACTTACCACAGAGGCTGCAGGTTACAGTTTAATTTGATTTTTAAGAGGGAAAATAAGGTGTGCGAGCTACAGCTGCAGTCAAACAGTTCAAAGGCTTTCTGCTTTTGCCAGAGGCATGTGATAGTTTAATTTGCCAACCAAGCCAAACTAGGCTTTGCATTAAAGTACATTACAATTTGACTACTTGCTGGTGCTGCAATACATGAGTTCATCTAAGGAAGGTGGCCTCTAACATGTTGCTCCAGATTGCAACTGCAAATATGATTTACTTGCCCCAGCCCAGGACAAACAATTTGCTAGTAATTTACTGACAAGTCCCTTGTATGTGCCATGTTTTATACATACTTGTGTAAGAAGTGCATAGACATGCTTTTGGGCAATCCAAAATAAAATGACAAACCTGTAAGTACAAACCATTCTGATTTTCCTGGAGTGTTAAAGACAAATTAGGTGAACAAATTAGCAAATTGTTAGTTCCTTTACCTAGTCAGAGTGAGAAAGGACAGTACCCTGCAGTAAGCAACAATCCTCTATAAACTCCTTTAATGCCATCAAATTCACAGCACTTATGCATTTTACAGTAATTGGTCCCACTAAGCTACAGGCTTTTAAAATACACTGCTCCAGATGGAAATACTGTTCCTGTTTTATCCTTTCATTACAGGGTACAGCTGATTGATGCCAGTTTTCCCGAATGACCTTAAAATGAAGAGAGACTATGATCTGATGGTACTGTTATTGGACATGAACCTACCTGAAGGAGACAGAAAGGCACTTGAAGCTATATACAAACCAACAAACTCCAGAGCTGCCCTGTGAAACCTTCAACTCATACACTATTTTAAGTGAGAAGTTAGACACCATCTTTGCTTTTAGATTTTGGGAAAATCGTACTGTTGTGCAGTGGGAGCTATGTCCCTAGAAATGCAAACAGAAAGGGTATCTTCAATTATAAGCCACACAAATTGAAAAGTTTGGTAGGAAAACACACAAAGGCAGCTTTTTTGCTCCCTCTATTAGTGAAAACAACCATGAAAAAAAAAAACACACTTCAAAGTCCATGGATGACATTTCAAACAGCAGTTTCCTCATCACTGCAGTCTGGACTCGATCTGAAGAAGCTCCTGGGGGAGATGAAGATTACCTAAACAGATGTCATGAGAGCTCATCAGGAAGCTCAGAGGAGCCACTATTTCTGGAAAATCTAAGAAGACCATATCTGTCCATCTTAACTATCATCAACCACAATGGCATGTAAACTTAATAAGCAAGTTAAACACCAAAGGCTTGCTGAAAATGAACTTAACTGATAAACAGACTACTTGAAGAACCAGGAAACTTCAAGTCTACATAAAAGCGTGTCAGGCATGTGACAAGAGAGCAAAAGTTTTAGGGATGCCACAACACAAGCAAAGCAAGAAAAAAACCTGGAATATCTTATGAGGAAAAAAAAATGAATTGGATACTAGGCTACTAAATTGCAAATATGTGTAAAGAATGTTTTTATTACTTGAGTTTTCTCCAGCTCTTAGAAGAAAAAAGGCTGAGCAATCACTGCTTCATAGACTATAGTGCATAAAGGCAATTTCCATGCTTAGAGAGCATCATTTCATATATCATAGATTACAACAGTATCACAGACATTAAAATTGAAGAAATTCACTCCAGACACATGAAAGAAAAAGTTGCAAAAGATGCAACCAGGGAAGGAAGAAAAAAAGGCCTACCATTTCATTAAAAGATGAACCACTTTCCATTACTAACACTGTGGTCAGATTCTGGAATGTCACTGATGCAATGCTAACCATCAAATGACATGAGCATGTAGGGCTTGCCTACACAGGGAAGTTGTTGCAAAATAAGCGAGGGTGTGAATGTAGAATGCATTAGCTACTTGGCATCCATGCAGCACTGTGTGGACACTCTTATTCTGCACTAGGAGGGCCTTTTGGCTGTTTAGCCTAATCCCCTGTGGACTTGAGAAAGGCACTGTAAATGCTTGACAGGAGCAGTGAGAGGAAAGCTGTCAGTATTGACAGCAGTTTGGAGCCACATCCATTTATGCCTGAGTCCTTAGCAGTCCCTGGATGTTCTATTCCATAATTTAATTCCGACTTTCTCAGAACAAACCATGCCAAGTGTTCTCTGTGTATTAGCTCACAAGCAGAAACTGTGTCTGTGTCATCTCTGAACAAAAAGCAACATGACGTATCTTGTAACCTATACAGCTAGAGGTTGCTTTACCCACTTGGTATGTCATTGGCACATGGCTGCAGTCATTCACTTGTAAAAAGCTCAACTGATGACACATTTTCAGGTGGAACAAGCTTTTGCCAGAAAACACTCCTGGGCAGAACTGTTCCAAGGCACAGAAAATAAGGGACAGAAACTAAGAAGAACAGGCAATCAGGCAATTGGACCAGGTAGTGTAGATTCCTAGCAGTCTATCCCATACACTGCTGTGGAACCAATGAACTAGCCCCTAGCTAGCCCAAAAGATCACATCCCTAGAAAGTTATCATTGTGATCAACATGTCAATCTGTTTCTTCATGTTCTCATCACAAGACTTTTTGGCAAAGACTTCACTGTATTTCTTTTCTAAACAGCTCTGGTAAAAAACACCTTTAAAAAGTTACCAAAACAATGCTCCTAGCCCTGATGTCTGAAGAGTGGTGAATACAAACATACGTAGTTTGTCATGTGTTAGGGTATATGTAGGAATATTTATGAGGTGTACAGTGAGAGGGAATGAAACTACAATTCTGGAACATTAACCTGTTGATTTTGTGATTGGCAAGGATGGCACTGGCTCAGCAGCTGCCTGAAACTGCAGAGGGTGTGGGAAAGGGCAATCTCTCAGCTTCAGGAATCAGCAGGTTTGTAGTATAGGAAATGACCTCCACTGCCCCCTTCACCCAAAAGAAAAGTCGAGAGACAAACCTGCCTCTTTACCAAGAAAAGACAGGTAAACTGTATTGCTCTTGAATAAAGACACAAGAAGAAAAAGTGAACCTGAATTGGTGGGGGGAAAATACTCTTTTTTTCTATCCCCTAGAGCCTGATGGTGAAACATCTGAAAGAAATTTTTAGACAAGCTATTTTATTTTAAAATTAATATTAATGAAGAGAGCATCATTCGCAATTCTGTTCTTAGTGATGCCTTTCAGTTCTTTGGAGCTCTTCTGAAACTCTTAAGATACTTAAAAATGAATTTACTTCATTTAGAAATAGGTAACATTGAGTGATTACAATTCAACATGCAGTGAAGCACTATTTATTTCCACATAACTTGTGGGAGCTATATCAAGATGTATAAAGAGAGAAGTTGTGCTAATTTCCCAAGCTTTTTCTATAGAAATGAATTTCTCCTGTATTTTATATATAAACTTTACCACTCCAGTTATTCTGAATTGTGCAGCTTTGCACTGCTTGAAATGCCTCCAGGACAGGCAAGAAGGCTTAGCTGGTCTGCATGTCATGGTCATTACTCCAGCACCATCTCAGAGCTTGTCCTTTCTGTGGTCACTGCTCCAAGGCACTGGCTGGGTACCCGCTTGGGGCTGCATCTCCTGCTCTACTCCTGCCTTTGGTCACCAGCCCAAGGGCCCAACAACTTCCTCCGAAGATGAATTTTCCCAAAGCAATGAAACATTTATGGAAGTAATAACATCCAATTCCTTCTTCTCTGGAATACAAAGCACTATAAAACAGGTCAGTTTTACTACCATTGCCATTTCACTGGCGAAAAACAGAGGCACAGAGCAGGAACATGTCCAGAGCCACTGGCACATTTTCTGTGCTAGACTGCTGTATTTCCTTTTAGACCACACTGACATCCCCAGAGTAACTAAGGCTATGAACAGTTTCCAAATACATTCTTAGTGAATGCACCAGTTCCATGATAAAAGCAAAAAATACTTCTAGTAGTTGCGTAATATCTGGTTGTTTATTTTGAGAAAACTTACACTTGCATTGAAGAACACAGGATCACTTTCTGGTAGATATGTATAAAATAATGCTTATTTGCTAATTATATGAGAAAAGGGGGGAAATATCAATGTTTAATATTACATCAAAACAAGCTAAGAAATAAAACTCATTTTCTTTTTTTTTTAAAAGGAACTTACAGACCTGCCATTGCTGAATCATAAAACTCCAAGGTTTTAATTTAGGTAAAGACAGAGGGACATTTTGCAGGTGTGTACTAAGGCATTCTGCAGAAACTATGCTGTGCACACTGGGCAGATCTTCACTGTAATAATCCTTGGTACACTGTTCCCTAAAAGAAACAAAAATTGTGGCTAATCCCAATTTATACAGCATCCTCCAAAACAATATTATGGGGGGCTTGTGCAGCCAAACATCATGCTGTCATCACTTAGGAACAGCTGAACAGTTATTTTTCTCAGCCTGTCCTGTGATGTAAGATTAGGCTTCTTGAATGGCAGTCACTAGAAAAAAGCTAACACTAAACCTCTGAGCTATAAATACTCATGGACTGTAACTGCAGAAGCCTAGTAGCTTCTGATGGTAATTAGTAAATTTTAAATCTGATCGATATTTAGTTTAAATATCTTTCTGCAGATTTTGATTTGCCAAGGGTGTTAACTGGAAGACTGCATCTTCATAAATGCCACAAGCACCAGAAACCCATGACAGTTCTGCAGATGTACTTCATATAGCACTACATGCATTTCAGACTTCATCTTGACATTTTTACATGGTGCACGTAATAGACAACCTGACAATGACTGTGCATTTGCATTATGGCAAATCTGATGGGAAGACCGTGAGGAGCTTAACTAAGGTCAAGATGAAGCAAAGTCTTTTAAACCCTCAGGGTCTCTTTGTCTACATCTTCCTCTCCAGATCAGGTTTAAAAGGGTAGTGAAGCAGGACAGAGAAAGGACTTGAATACCTTCAACAGACACACACAGCAGCCGAAACAAGAATGGCTAAGCAGAATAAGCAGAGCAAGGGAAGCTAATGTTGAACGGACGGGACAGCAGTTGCAGTGTCACTTTGTGCTTTATAATAAGGATAAGGAGCTCAATCACATGGCTTTGTGCACAATCTTCATCTTTCAGCAAAGCAGTTAATGTTAAGCTTGCTATTTCCATCTTATTGTTATTACCAGGATGGAGTAACATTAGAGTTGTCCTCTTAAGAGCTATTAGCTTCCCCTGTACTCTTTGGCTGGCACATCAGCTCGTGCAGAAACACATACAATCCCTATGTGCATGCTAAGAAAGATCAGGATTTTATACCTAAAAATAAACAGCTTAATATAACTGAAACAATCAAACCACACTAATTAAAGAAGGAAAACAAAATTGAATACAACAGAGCTACACTTAAGGGATCACCATTTCAAAACAACAAAGATAAGGCACAGCCTGATTTGCTCAATGCTCCTTTCACATCAGAAATCAAGCACAGCCCTGCAACACAGATTTTAGGTTAGGTCACTGTTACTGAGACTCTTTTGTTTGTACAGGTAGTTAACATTTCTCCCTTTCTTCACATTTGGCTACAGCAAGTAAAAATATGTGAGAACTGGGCTCAATGACTGAAAGGAGCGGAAAACCTTTAAGGACAGAATCAATATATAAAGGGTAATTACAAAAAAAAAAAAAAAAAAAAAGATGGAGAGAAACTTTTTACCAAGCCTGCAGTGACAGCGGGGGAAGGTTTTAAATGGAAAGAGGGTAGATTTAGATTGGATGTGAGGAAGACATTCTCTACTGTGAGGGTAATGAGATACTGGAACAGAGAAGCTGTAGATGCCCAATTCATGAAAGTGCTGAACAGAGATTTGAATAACCTCATCTAGTGGAAGATCTCCCTGCCAATGGGACATCCAAAGTTCTCTAAAAGTTCCTTGAACCCAAACTATTCTGTAACATTTCCCTGATTCCAAGCTTTTGTTTGCAGATACCACCACCTGCAGTTCCGACTCTTTCGGATCAAACACTAGCTTTGACATGGCATGCATGCCAATACTAGAACATGTAACACAATTTCAGAAGTTCTTTGTTAGATTAAGAAGCTGAATAGCACTTTTAGTAAAAGGGACTATATCCTTAAAAAACAAATGCAACAGTAGAAAATGCTAGTCACAGACAAATGACACAGTTAAGCTCTCTCTATGACAAAACACACTCAGTCTTAACTGAAAAATTGCTGTGAGCACACACTTCCTAGATGCATCCTGCTATTTTTTTTCATTGCAAAGCTGACCATAGTATAGCATCCTATTTCATATAAAGGAAACCATATAAATCAGCAAAAGGGTTCTTCAGAAGGCACATGCTTGAATAATAAATAATCCTAGCCAGGAAGTACACAGGAAACTGGAAAACAGCAGTGAGTTGCATGCTGATTTTGTAAACATAGGAAGTGATCACTTCAAAACTTTCAGCTGCTTGAGGTGCACTCACATATGACAAAGCTAACAGGGAAGAGTCACCATGTTAGTGACACCCACAGGTATGTGGAAAGGGCAGTAATTTAGCAGTAAGCAAAGTTCCTTGGGAAGTGACAGTCTTTGCAATCACACATTCCTGGGTTACTACATTTGGCCTCTGGCTTGTACCGAACAGAGCTTGAAACCAGGAGCTCGATTATCACTGACAATACTGATCTGGAATTTCAGGAATGGGTTGTAGTGGGTCCAGGGAAGCAAACAGCATTTATGAAGTGAAGAAGCACTCCATACCTTTGCCAACAGAGAATGTTATGTTGCTCTGAGATGTTGCAAGAGCATGCAGGCAGTGTGGGAAAAATGCAAACAGAGCTGATGCAGTAGGAACTACAAATGGCATGAGGGGCAGAAAGGTGTATGGAATTCCACACCACTCAGCTCCTGAAAATATTCTTCATCAAATTATTAACCAATTTGACTGCAAGCAGCTGCAGGATAACAAGGTAGTAAAAGGCAGTCAATATGTTTCTTGCCATATCAAATCATGCCAAACTGATCTAACCTGCTTCTCTGATAGATCAGCTGTCACTACTGGCCTAGAGAAGTTAGCTAACATAACATACATATGCTGATTTAAAATACAGCTTTTGATGTTCCCCAGACAATGTTCTCCCAAGTAAACTAAAGAAACTAGTATAGATTTTCATCTGGATCTGTGAAACAACACAATAATTATGCTTTCTTCTGATCATGGTTGCTTTTTTCTAAAACAGATCACTTGTACAATAATCATTGCAGTAATGCCTAAAAAACAGAACAGAGATCAAGCAAGATTGTACAAGAGGCAATGCACATTCATGAAAACACAGTTTCTGGCATTGCAGAGCTACAATATACACAATCAGGTCAGACACAGAAAGTACCTCAACTGGCACTGCCAGAGATGGGAAACTGAGGCAGAAAAAGATTAAGAGCCTGATTTCCAAATGAGCTCAGCACATTTGTTGCCATAATCAGCATCATGGAAATCATTAGATATTGAGTTTCTTTGAAAATCAAACTTCAATACGAAAATTCGGCCCAGAGGTCTTTTGAAAATCTAAAGAGGCTTACCCAAGGTCACCCAGGAAGTTGGTGGCAGGGCTGGGAACTAAACTTACATCTTCTGACTCCCACTCTGGTGCATAACTAATGCTGTTCTGTGTTCTGTTTTAATTAGTTCTGTGGAGATCTCAAATCAGAGAACGCTTTTGAAATGAAAGAAAACCCTTGTAAGTGCATTGTTTCCTTTAAGAAGCAAAAGCACAATGGGCTATCAACAACTCACAAGCAGTAAGGGACTTCTAGCTTCTTTAACAAGCTTCTGTTTTCCTTAGAGAAGATAAACTGTGTGTTGTTTACATCTCACATATAAACGGATTTATTGGAGAACTGTTTGTTTTTTTCACTACTAATATGTTTTTGACTCGTGCTATGCCTCTGACCCATACACATATTTTTCTAGTGACAAATGAGTATAGAAAAAGGAAGCCTGCAGAGTGTAAAGGCTCCTAAGGATTAGTAGACAACCTCTGGGGCAAGGAGTGGAGGCTTATACTATTGCTTATTATTACTACATTTTTCCCTAGGTAGAGAGAGTTGTTTGAAGTGGTTTCCTTGCTAATGCAGTGGCAGAGCAAACTATTTACCTTGCATGTATATGTGGTTGCTTCAGTACTTCTCTTGCTGTTCCTGTGGAACACCTAAGATGCACTGTTTTCAGCAGTCCACAAGTTCTTTCTGAAACTTCTATATTCTCTGTATTTTCCCTGGCTTTGGCAGCATGCACAGGTCTCTCTGTTGGAGAACTACTGCAGACATTTCGAGAACAACAGAATATCTCTGATCCTGGTATGCTGTCTGTCATCATAGGGGACTTCTGTATTCATTTTATTGTACACTGGAATCTCCCTGATAAGGAGTTGATGAGAATTGTGCCCACTTTTCCTCAGACAGAATGCTACTTGGTGGATAGAAATGGAAATCCTGACAGCTGGAAATTTCAGGAAAGAGGAGCTGCTGTGTTCATTATGCCCAGATTTCTGTCAAACACAGAAAAATGGCTTTGTTTCCTCTTTCCAACTTCCAGTCTCTTGTACCTCTTTAGTGCTGTTTTCAAATCTGCTGCCTACTTTGGAATATGTTTCTCTTGGGCTCACAACTGTATCTTACTTCTCTGCCAAAAGCACCTTTGTTTTTTTTTCCTTCATAATTTTCACTGCTACATGTTTACGTGTCCAGCTCAAAGCCATGTCACTACTGGCCTAGAGAGCTTTATACAGAAAACATTTCACTAAAAAACAAACAAACAAACAAACAAAACCCCCAAAAACAAAATAATGAGATAGTTATATAAAGCAAACAGATGGTGGAGTGAGAGAGATGGTGCACAAGCAGAATATTTATTTCTATAGATTAGCTGGGCACACAGTTTCTACTTATAGAACATTTTAAGTTTCTTTTAATCAGTAAAATTATATTATTAGCTTTAGTTTAGCACTGGTTCATGGGTTACTAGTGTTTCTACAATGGAAGTTATTAAGACTGTTTCTCATGTAAGGGATGGCACAAGAAAAATCAAGAGGATGCTTAGGGGAACGTAAGTGAATCTGACCAGCACTCCCCAAGCAGTGGGGACATGGGGGACTCCATCAAGCCAGTGCACAGCTGGGCACAGCAGCAGTCTGAAGGTCCTACGTGTGAAGCATTCTCCAATCCTACTTCTGCAAGAGTCCTATCTGCCAGATTCTTTTTTTCCATCTTATCTGTCTCTTGTTTCACTCCACACCCTCCTTTTCTTGTATGGCTTTCTCATTGTCTTGTCCCACTTATCTTGGATCTCAAGCCTTCTGGGGCAGGGAACATATCTTTATGTAGTAAAGAGGCAGTGCTTTTATGGCACTATAAGCGTAATTCATAATTATTTATTCAGTATATAAAGTGAAACTTCTCATATAAGCATTAAAAGTCAATTGTCTAGAATAGGAGATCTCTTCAGTTAATGAAAAACATGGCTGAAAATCTTGGGGTTAACCTTAAAGTGTATGCTTAAACAAACCAAAACCCCTGTCAAACACGGAGGCTGCACATGTGCTGGAATGCTGATTGAGCAGGCTTATGTGGGATCATCCAAAACCTTTGCAAGCTGATGATTCTGAATAATTAAGCTCCCCCTCATTACAGGTCTGCAAAGCACATTAATCAGATCTTTGACTAGTTGGGTGTTCTGATAAGCTGGATTTGGTAAACTGAGGCTGCATTTGAGATACTAGTATTGACCATATGCAATATTACACACTGCCATATGAGTTACACATTCTGCTGTCTGCATACTGACCCAGCAACAGAATTTGCAGTGTACATTGTTTTACCTGTTTCTTTTCAGCTCTCATAAGTTTGAATTTCTAAGGACCTTATGAAATGCTTTCTCCTCTTCCAGTGAAATCACAAATGGAGTGGGTTGTTTAGTTTTGGTTTGGTTTTTTTAACTACGGAATTTGACTTTCTATTACGATCCTGACCATGAAATGAGCTCCAGAAGGGCAGTACCAGCACTCTCATGAATTGTGTTGAACACAATTCATGTGTTGAGTCATCTTGTTGTCCCTAAACTCATCAAAGGACGGAAATCTCTCTTCACATACACTCCCGTCATGGCTAACATCCTGAGAAGACAGTTTTAAACCATCACACTAGGCTGTTGATTACACAAAATGCAGAACTTAAGTAACAATTACACAAAGCATAACCATGCATGGAAAGTAAATACAAATACCAAATGATACAAAAGTGCTTATGAAGATGCACGGGAAATTTATTTGGAAGAACATAATTAGAATCCTTCTCATACTGATCTAAAACCCTGAAAAAGTGCCGAAATCAGACAGTGCTAACATACTAAAACTGGTTTTAAACCAGCAGCATTAGCACCACCCCACTGCACTCTAGCTTTAATCCTGCAAACTTGGCTGGCAAAGGTAGCCACAGGCATCTTTTCTAATACACAAACCGTAAAGATCTGGTTATGGATGCTTCAGCATTTAAAGTGGGTTGAGAATTACAACAAATTTCCAGTTTTCTTAGGTAGCAGTACAACATCACACATTTCTTTCCAAAAGGAATTAAGTATTTTGAGATAAGGCACCACTCTAATGCTAAATGTAAATTTTTTGAGATAGGGTACTTAACCAATATTAGCAACTTAAATACGATTTGAAATGATGAAAACTTCCCTATCAGAGCCCAACATCAGATTTAATCCATTGAGCAACACTTGTGATTAGTACACAAGCAGATGGGTGGAACTGCAACGAATTCATTAAAGTCTGAGAAATTAGGAAACCTTATAATCAAATTATTATTTTACAAATTGATTTAAATACAGAAGAGGAATATATTCAGGTAGGTCTTCTATTTCAGACATTGTACTTCCATTTGAAACTTGAAAAAAGAAGATGCAAGAGAAGATGAGAGGCATGTCCATGTCTGAATAGGTGGGTGGGTGGGTCTTCCTGTGAAATGAATCATACTTTTCATTCAGTTTTATGAAAGCCTTGCTTCAAGCACGCCTGTAATTACCGTTTGGTGCAATGGCACACCAGTCTGCCCGGCAGTGTGGTTTACAAGGCTTTGCTAGTTTTCTGAGGGTGCCAATCTCCTGGGGACACAAATTGCAGTGTGGGTCCCTTCCTCAAAGTGCACAGGTGAGTTGGGAGAGCTGATACAGAAATTTTAGTATAGGATGGTCAGGAAGGTTCTTTGTTATAATAACCCAAATTGCTAATTGAAGAGGTATAGTAATACAGGTATAGATGGAGATAACTATCTAAATTCTGTGGCCAGAGTTAGCTCGGCCTCAGAAGGTGTTACTACAAGGATACACAAACCAACCCGCATTATGGCCTGTCTTTGTCAGACTGGATGTTTTACATAATTTTCCATTAATGCCTTGCTTGGGTACCTACTATGTAAAATTAAAAGTGATTCTTTTAAGGTGATTCCACCAAAGATGTCCAGCCACAGCACTGACAGAGAGAGCACCGAATTGGGTGCTGAAGGGTCTTACATAGTGCTTCAGTCAGCTAATTAGCAAAGGGACATACAACTACCACCAACCTTGAAAATGTTAAAAATGTCACACAGTGCATGCTAGTGACAGCACTTCAGATCTCTCGTATTTGGGAGTTTCATACTTTACTCTGCAAAGCCCTACTACCATCAGAGATTTAAAGTTCTAAGACTTCTCTGGTGTTCAAAGCTCTTTCTTTCAAAACAATAGGAGACAATATTGTCTCTTTCAATGTCAGGAATATAAAGCAATAGCACCACTCTTTCTCTTTCTTTTAATAACTAAGAAGATAGAAAAAAAGCTCAGGTATTCTTGGGTAGCTTGCAGCCCTAGTAAGGAAAAATTGGGGGCCACTCTGAACTTTTCTGCTGAAGCTGGACCACTGTGCAGCAATGGGTGGAAATGAAAGCAAAAAATCCAGAGGATGATTTTGCAGCTCGAAGAGCAGGGCATTTGTCTGGGGTATTTCATAAGATCCCTAATGTAAAATGCAGTTGAGAGCAGTACCAGTGCCAACAGCTAGCTGCATGAAAACAACCACTAAAAACACCTCTATTGAGACTGATTTGAGCAATAACCTACAAAATGAGGCACGAGACAGTAAAAAGTACCTAAAATTTTTAGAGTCCAACACCAAACACAAATTAGAGAAAGCACATTGTCTGCCTGATCATGAAGAGGGCCACCAATGGAATCAAGGAGCTATTCTAGAGCCTAGTGGTAACAAGAGATGAGGATGCCTTTCCCATGATGGTCTTTTATATCTAAGAAAGTCACATTGTTATGCTCCTTACCTGTTAGTCTCCTTAGAACTGGGATTCTAAGTGAGTGAATATTGGGTTTACACCACCGGAGTGAGGGTACCTCTTCCATTTCCTTTCAAACCCTCTACTTCTTCCACTACCTGTCTCTAGTCATGTCTACATTAGCATTGACTTTGATAATCTATTTTCCCATGGATACATTAGCCAGAGCTGGGCTAAAAATTCTCTTATCAGTATTGGTGCTACCCAGTTTAAGAAACTGCTTTAGCCCCTGTTGTGATCACAGTATATGTAAGTGCTCACTTTGAGAAAGCCAACATCTGTCTCTTTCAACTTTTTCTTTCAACTGATTACAAAACTAGTAGGAAAAGGGAAATAAAGATGAGAGTTACTATTCAATAAGCAAATATAGAATATAAACTCCTAAGTCAGAAGATAAAGGAAGTGTGTAAATATAAAGCCTGCAACAAAAAGCATCTGTATAAGTAGAAAACCCATAGAACAAAGATCAACACCTTGAAATTTGTCTGATGCACTATTTGCAAACCAGTTTTTAGGCATCTGAACAAAAAGGTCCTTGATTCTCAAGGCGCTCATTATGCACGATTCCATTCACTTGGGCTTCAATGTTTCTAAGAAATCAGGACACCTACTCACATGTCTAAACACTGGGTCAGTTTATGCCACTAAATGACGTAACAGTGATTTGGCATCTCTTCTAAGAATCAGTATTGCTAGTTACCTCATGCACTGAATGAAACCTTATGTTAAAACTGGCCTTCAGATTATAACATCAGCTATCTACAAGCTCAAAAGTATCCATCCATACATTATTTTCCTGTCTTCATACAAAATGTTCCAACAAAAGTAATTCTTTATTCACATATGAATGCAATTATTTACACAGCCTCCTTCCGCAGACTTGTGTTACTGAGAGTAAAACAAAATCTTTAAAAGTAAACAGCTACATTTACCAAAGGATTTTGCAGTACAACACCTGACTAACAGAAACTACTGGTCTCAGAAGGTTCAAGATCATTCCTAAAGTTCAAGGGAAAACTGCAAAGAAAGTTAAGTCCTCCTGCCATATTTCTAAAAGCACAGTTGAAAGCGTTTGAACATCTTCCTAGCTTTTAAAGATTTTTGTTCACAACACAAATTATCATTGTTTGCTTGTGATGATTTTCTCTCCAAGGAGCTGCTCTCCACCTCCTGCCAATTGTTTCTGGTGGAGCTTGGCAAGTCCACAGAGCAATCTTTCTTTGCCTTTTGTGGAGGCCTGCCAGAAGAGGCCAAACAGGAGTTAAGACTTGATTTAAACAAGTCTCAGTTAGCTCCCTGATTAGCTCCTTTAACTAGTTACCACCATAGATTATATCAGAGAATTATGCTCTGGGGTGGGCAAAGCAAGAAACTGGGAAGAGGTTAAGTTCACTACATATTTTACCTGGTAGGTACATGAAGAAGGATTTTAAGTGCAGGACTAGAAGTCAATTTATTTGTCCTGCTCATATTGTGAAAAGACATTTTTCTACACTTCTTCTAAAACTCTCTGCCCTTCTAAACTCTCTGTCTTTCTAGAACTATTCAAGTAAAATATGACTTTGTAAGAATTCCTGGACCTCCCTTAGATCAGAATAATCTTCAAGAATGATGTCTCATATTAATTACTTAAACTTCACCTTATCATTGCAATTTAGCTTTTCTTTTTTGGTCACAAAATTTCATACCTTTCATCCTTTGCATCACTTCCCACCAGACTCATAAGGTGAACTTACTACCAGAAATTATGGGCAGAACAGCAATTTTCAGCAGATGTAATGCTGTTAAATTCGGAGAGATCAGACAAATTTTCAGAGCCAGTTGCCAGACTCTGGCTGATATGTATGTTTTGATACTAAATCCAGTAAACATGGTACAAGTCTGTTCTGAAATTAAATAAGACAAAGACACACAGTAAGAATTACAAAGACTGGAAAATTGTGTTGTAAATGATGATTTCAAGAATCTCCAGTATAAGAGAGCTGGCAATAAAAGGGACACCATCATGCCATGGATTTGACACTTGGCATCCCTACAGAAAACAAGGTACATTAAAAGCTTAGCAAGAATAATTAAAATCATACTGAATTATTATTACTACTCAGGAAGTTAAAATTTCTAAGGATTTCCTCCCAAGCAAGAGCTGAGCTGTAGAAGGTTCCACTTCAAAGATTATTGAAAAAAACATGTTTCTGCAGGACAGGAAAAGATGGTTTTATTAACTGAAAATTGGAGAAGAGTTCCTGCTGGAACCAGTTTTATTTAACATTTTCACTAGTGTCCCACAGAAATGGGAAGGTGGTCAACTGCTGCCCTGATAATGAGGAACTACAGTAAGTCTTTACAGAATAAAATGGTCTAAAGGTGACCAAAGAGCTTAAATGCAGACAGGTCAGTAATCAAGGCAAAAATAATCTAAATCATGCCTGCACAGTGCTGAACTCAGACCTTGAACTTACAAACCAGGAAAGAGATCTTGGAGTTCCCACTACCAGTCCTGAAGCAGCTCAATGTGCAGGACAAGTCAAGGAAGCCACGAAGCCTCTGGGCATCACCAGGAATGGCATTACGAACATGCCACGGAGTTCCTTCCTGCCTGTGCATAAAGCACTGTACCTAGCACCCACATTTTGGGTACTACATGCAGTTCTGTTTTTTGCAATTCAAGGACAAAGTGGAGTTACAAAAGGTACAGAAAAGGGCAACTGGAATGATCAAGGACAGGAACAAAGTGCTTTACATGGAGAAACTAAAAAACACTGAAACTCATCTGTAGCCTAGAATGTTAAGTATGCAGAGAATATGAGTGAATGAAAACAGGAATCTAGGAATAAGAGAAGGAAGGGAAAGAGAGGCAGATTTGGGAAACAAGTAATATAAGTGTTAGGAATGAACAAGGCAGATGAATTGGGCAAGAATTACAATGGTAAGACGAAAAACATAGCAGCTGTTTGGTTGAAGAAGAGGTGGGAGAGACAGGCACAAGCAGGTTGAAGAATGTCAGGAAAATCTGTAAAGGGTAGCTAGAAGAAATATCTAAAGCTGCAACAGGGAAGTTTCTACAAGTACAGCATTTTTTCCTTGAGTCTGAAATTAAACTTGAAATTCCAGAACCTCAACGCAGGGAAAATCTCTCACTAGTGGCTGGTCAGAAAAGAAAACCATCAACTGTTGCTTCTGCTCGTATTTCTTTGCATCAGTGGCAGGGGACAGCACATACCCAGACGTTCCAAATCAGCTGATAACATGGAAGCTTAATATGATTTTATCTTTTCTATCTTTCCTGTATGTGAATTAAACTTCCTGTAGCTACACATTGAAAGGGAGTTTCTTTGACAGTCCTCAATCCTTGGCCAAGCAGATTTGGGGTGACCCTCTCAATAGGTAAGGACAAGCTAGTTATACTATTTTGCTTTATCACTTATAATAGAATAAAACTATTCAAACATTTCTGGCACTCCTTTTCAGGCCCTCCCTTGGAAATGACAAATCTACTAGTTTTCATTATGAGTCAGAATAAAAAGTTGTATCTTTTTTCTCAGCCAATTCTATTCCTAATATATCGGACATGAGATCAAAACCAATACAGCAAAAAAGCAAACCAACAAACACAACATGCCCCCCAAAATCCTCCACCCTCCATAATAAAGCAATGCCAGCTCTTGTGTTGCCCAAGTTTAAGTGCTAAAATTTTCATCTTGCAAGTTTTGTGAAGAGTTTTGTTGTGTTCTGGCACGCTAATACATTTGAAGTGGGGTAGTGGGCTACCAGAAGGTTGGTAGGTGGAAAAGAAGAGTAAGCCATAACAATGAGACATATTTCTTGAGTTTTATAAGGCTATTTCTGTGACATTTCAATGAATCATTTTCAAACATCAATAAAACTTACAAAACACTCAAGCTTGTTTGGAAGCTGTTGCAATAACGGATAATAAACTATCAAGGGATTCCTTACATCCCTATGAGGGAGTTGTCTAACTCCACATATGCTACTCAGTATACAGACTTCATGGAAGTACAATAGCTTTTGTTGCATTTGAAAAAAAAAATCAAATATTGTTAAAAAACCCAGCAACAACAAAAACAAAGAAATGAACAAACAAACCCGAAAAACCCAACCCCCACAAAAAAGCTCCACAAACAAACAAAACCCCACCAAAACCCTTTTGAAAATATCTCCTTGTCCCCCGTTAAAGTACTAGTACTATTTGTGGCGAGCACTCCTCAGCCCCTGCAGAAAAGTGGGAATCTCTGTACAATTCTGATAAGTTTTACCAAAGAGTATGTCTAAACCCTGCCTACACGTGAGATTTCACTTTGCAGGAAAGAAAGGGAAACCCCCACTGAAGGAATTGCACAAGGTGCATCAATTACAGGGTAAAACGTTATGACATAAAGATCTGTTTTTATTTTGGTTTCTGATGACCATTTGAGCCGCAAAGACAAGACTTCAACAGGTTGCATTCTACTCATGTAACTCACTACAGCCACTTTATATGGACAGAGACATTTTAAGTATTGGTATGAACAGAAATGTATATTGAAAAAGAGAAGGAACAATTGTAAATGTAAAATACAAAAGAACAGGCATAACATTACAGAACTGATCACTTTTTTTTCTCTTCAGAAAACCAGAAAACAGAATTACTCTGATGAAAACTGACAAATCTAGTTCAATCAATGAGCTGCTTACACATCCTTTAATAAAAAATAGTCCTAAATAGAAAATAACACCTATACTATAATATATATGGCTTAGAAATTTACTGAAAGCAAAATTAAAAATGTTGGAAATTAAAAATACTGCAAATATATTTGGGGGTTCTCTGTGCATTCAGAATTGACTGTTTTGAGCTCATCCCTAAGTAAATATGTCTTTATTGAAGATATCAAACTAAGAATTTTCCAAGTTGATTAGCCACATCCAAATGCAATTCCATTCACATTTTGACTTGAATAATAAAATACTTCATAACAACAAGTCTGATTAAATACTTCCAGCATGAAATCCTGGAATTGAGCAATATAATTCTGAAACATCTTGCTAGAATACTCCTTGATACCACTTGTGTGCTGTCCTTTAACTTAAAAACATGCAATCAGAAAAGTATTCATAAAAATCTCCCAGTCTCAAATGTATGCTCACTTAAAAAGACATTATCCACTCCAAGTAGCCAACATAAACCATTTTCTGTATATATTTATTCCCAAATTATGAATCATTATACTGCCTATCTTTATATTTTGGGTTACATTTTCACACTTCTTGGAATCCAAAGAAGAGACTAGGAGATATCATGTCAAGAATATCTGTTAACAGGGTAACTGTCTAAAGTACTTAATTTCTTTGTTAGCAGAGATTCTACATATAAACCTCTCAGGCAGCAAGAGAAATCTGTTCTCTTTTTACAAAGAGAACTACAAACTCAATTAACTTCATCTTCCTCTAATTTTAATGACTACTCATCTAAAATTCAGTGATGTAAAACATCAAATATATCTTAATAATAGCTTCACTGTATTCAGCACATGAGAGTCTTTCAGTGCTCTGTTCCCATTACTGTCCAAGTATTTCACAATCATTTTGAACAGATGAATGGGAAGAGCTATCTAACTCTGACAAGGCTATCAGCTCCTGTGGGGATAGTTTAAGACTTTTTAATAGTTTTGATGTTCTAAATGCCTTAGACATAACTTCATGCATCACTTGTTTCACAATTGTCTCCCAGGTTTTGTTTTGGCTTTTCATAGTAAAAGTTTCTATGTAAGCTTATATTTTTTAAAATTAAGTCAGTAATTTAACTTTTAGCCTTATTTTATGTCTTAATTTAGCTTACTGCACTTATTTTAATCCTTAGAGTACACTTCTACTTTATCCTTATAGAAAAAATAATTTGGGTGATTCTTTCTGTAATGCATAGTTTTTGTCTGTCTTTGCTGCACTGATATCTTAAAAAAAAAAATTAAGCAGAACAACATCAGACTACTTGAACGCAATGAAAAAGAAACCCACTGATTTTTCCATTTTATTATTTACTTTACAAATGTTTAATATAAGTGCTTCTTCTGAAGGATGACAGTGGAGCACATCAAGAGTTACATGTCCACTTAAAAAAAAATATTTTAAAACCATCACTCTTTCCTGAAGATAAGCTGTCACACGCATTACAAAACAGTCCTTTAATTATACAGATTCGTACTTAAAAAAAAAAAAATCCTTGAGGCCTGTGCAATTGACAGCAGAAGATAGCTGCAGCGCAATAAATAGATCAGTCTTTAACATTTCATTCTATCATCATGACTCAGTGTGTGGTTCAATGTCTCATTCACTAGAGCCATCAAAACCAGACTACAGAAAGATCCATTTCCTCCTAGATTTTTCCATGCCACCAGCCTGTATGCCTGATACTGCACTGACTGGTGGGGTGACCTTTAGAAAAACACTTTCCCTTTTAGTGTCTGAGCTTCCTCATTTGACTTGCCTTTGTTGATAAAACAATCAAGACCCAGTGATTCAAAACAAGGTATATATGCCATAGAAATGAAGTAAAAGCCAGTTTTCTTGTACTTACAGTGCACAGGCCTGTAAAGACATCAGCACAGCCACTAGTCTTGACAAAATGGTACTCATGACTGTTGTCAATACATTAATATCAAAGAAGCTGTTCTCTGATTTTGTGTACAGATGCTAAAATACACTAGAGTGTAGGAATTCAACATGAAGTAAAGAATACTAAAGCAACAGACCTGTAAATTCGTTCATCCTCTGCTATATGCTCCCAGACAATCTAGTCACAAGGAGCTGTTTTTACTACTTTTTCTCCATTTTCAAGCCTTTTAAAGAAATTCCAAAATGTACTGAAGATATCTAATGGTGGTGTATTTACAATCAAAAGAAAAAAAAAATACCATCAGTAGCAGTGAAAGAAAATAACCAAGCAATGGGGTTTATTGCTGGTTCTCATCCTCAAAAGGCCATCAGTGCATGGAATCTCATAGTGACAATAGTGATGGACAAAGGTGCACAAGAGACTAGAAGAGCCATAGCTTGCCCCATTGCCTTTCATGGAAGATTATACAGATGTCCTCCATTACACCCCTACAGAAGATGATCTATATACATGAATATATATTCTGTAGTACTAATACTTTCTGTAGAGTAAAACGATAAAATTGCTGCTAGAGAAAAAAAAGGCTGCTGGATACTGAAGCGTATCAAAGAGAGCTCATACTACAAGAGATTCAGAAAGGATGTAAAACTTCAATTCTAAGTACTTATGAAATAAAGCAGGCTAAATGAAACCTGCTGAAAATGAGCAAATAGCACATGATTACACTTTCCTTCTCCATTTTAATAGAAATTCTTCAATCTCATGAGTTGACTTCAACTAAGAAATTTTATCTGTGAGAAATTGTATCTGTGACCCTTACGGTTTTGATGTACAATTTCTTAGAGGATACTTTTACTTGGTTGATTTAGATTTGCACCTTCCATTAACCATCTTCCATGATTCAGTGTGTTACATAAATTATTTACAAAACCACTTTTCATCATCGTCCTCCACCAATTATTCCGAAGTAATAACAATGAAAAAGAAACCTCAAAAAAATTAGTAGAAGTCCTAAGTATTTCTCTGAAGTAGCATTCCTAAATCAGTCATGAGTCTTGTTGCAAAGGAACAGTTTGGAACACAGAAGATTTGGGCATTATCAAATGTAATCTTTGAGACTTTGCTTTACAGAAGCTAGGAATAGTACTGAACTGTTCACTGTCTGTTCTGCATCTCAACTATAACTTACTCTAAGCAAGGATTATTTTTTATTATGCATATGTGTACCACCCAGTCTGATGGGAATGCATCTTAATAGAGATGAATAGAATTTACTCCTGTGGAAATAATGAATGCATACATAAATATGAATAGTACAGCTATGGGAACAGTTTGGTGGGTGGGGAGGAACTTGAAAATAGATGCAATAGGAACAACAAAACAATCACTCAAGAAAACCCTTCAAACACTACTGAAGCTCTCTGGCTAATACTATGCAGACTGCAAAACATAGGCAGGTTTCTACACGGTAGAAATACAATACAGACACAGACAAACAGACACAGAATGACAGAGGCTGAAAGGGAACTCTGGAGATCATCTACTCCAACCCCCTGTCAGAGCAGGTTCACCTAGAACAAGTTGCACAGGACAGTGTCCAGGCAGGTTTTGAATGACTCCGGAGGTGGAGGAGAATCCATCACTTCTCTGGGCAGCCTGTTCCATACGCACATGAACAGTGCAGTACACTCTGCTACTGGCATTGCTTGCAGTATTTCTACAGTACAAATGAATGCAGTACTTGCAGATTTCACAGTAGAAATCAAGATACTGAATTCTTTTCCCTTGCTTTTTATTTAGAAGTTAATGCAATATTTTCAGATGTACATCATTGTTTTTCTCTTTGTAACCCTGCAACAGTCCTCTTATTGCAGCAAACATCTACAAATGCCAGTTAAAGGTTCATTTATTCCCTTGCTGATTTCCTGTAAAACTTGTGACTCAGCATGTCATCTGAACCTTTTACTCTGTGTACTGAGAGGACAAGGAACACTTTTGCAACCCTGCTCTGGCTGCACACGTTCTACCTCCTCAGTGAGCAATGCAGAAGTCATCACTGTACTTGGGCTAATCATTACTCTGTTACTAAATTCAGCCCCGAATACATGAATGCATGCACACACACATTACTAACTGTGCCAGAACTATTGGTCACCTTTATTCACTACAGATGAAAATACTTTTTTTCTCTATTCACTATAGAAGAATGGTGTTTCCCCCCTTAGTAGTTCTGATGCTAATTAGTCTTGAGTAATTCTCTTGCATCACTGTCCTCCAATAATTCTTTTTGAATGATTTATTTATGATGAACTCTTTTAGTCTGAATAGCTGACTACCTAGCATCATAGAATCAAGACTAAAACCATTATGCCCTTCAAAAGACCCATCTCACATGACTTTTCCTATTTGATATTTGAAAATCTGTAATGGTTGGCTTCTGGGTTTTTCAGAATATCTTGTGTTTCCTAATGTAACTGCATTGGTTTCTGGAAGCAACTTGTAAAGCTTCTTGGGTTTATTTGAGGAGATATTCAAAACACATACTTTAATGCTCGTTTTTAATATTGAACTACTCTAAGCTTTTGCATTTAAAATGGAGAGACTGCTTCACTCTGCAGGTTTAAACAGAACCTACTTGTAGAGCATATCTCTATCTGAAATAAGGAGTAACTTGTGTTCTCTAATTTGTTTTCTTGGCATGATTAATCACTTTATGGGCCTCTCTTCTGTCATTTCGTTCCCAGTCTAGGTTTCCTCATACAAGAAAGGTTTTTTATGCCTTTAATAGTTTTTCCTGCCTCTCTCTGAACTTTGCTTTAACTGCCTTTGCTTTGAAGATAAGATCCCTGCAGATGAATACAGCATTCACAGTGAGGATACATAATTTATATATAATCTCTCAGCTCTGTCCATACTTATTTTTAATATGATCTTTTTCCTCTTGTTGTACAGTGATGGGCCTGATTTTGGGGTGCCAGACAAGAAAGCACTCATTGTTTTGGGCCCTTCTTATCCATTTGCTAGTAACAAAATAAGGCAACATCTAGCTGGAGAGGTTTAAGATGAAAATATTTCTGCTTCTAACGAGCTTGGGAGGAAAAGCCTGTGATCAAGAAGGCTTATACAAGGAAGCTTGTGCGTTGCTGGGATAAGTTCTTGGGAAAGTTAGAGCTCTCTCCCACAGTTACTCTAAAGAACACAAGTATAGAAACAACAAAGCCATCTGACTGTAACATCCACTTTAACCTCATGAGCTGAATCTGTGTTTTGAAGTGCATTTTATACTAACTTAAGTAAGAAAATCTCTTACACAAAATAACTTAATCTCTCCTTCTGAAACACCTTGATTTTCTGTACTAAGTCCTTTGGAAGATGAGACCAAGCAGAAGCATTTTGTTCCGCTCCTTGTGCCAGGTTGTGGGACACAGGCAGATACTTCTGAGCCATCCTTCAAGCAGACAGAAGGTTTTGAATCTAATCACATATATACAGACTTGAATTTCTCTTTTCTGTAGGCATTACCCCTAAACTCATCTGTGCTGTCTTAAATTAATCTATAGTAATGCTTTAATATAGTACACGCAGTTTTTCTACTCTGGTCTAAGTTAGTTATTTTTTTTTTTAAATGCACTCAACAAAGGAATTTATTGTGTTAAAACCTTTTTATCTGAATGGAACCCTAAGTCACCTCAAACTGACTCTCCGTGACAAAATGTGTTACTTATTCTTTATTTTATCCCCCTCCTGGTCCATATTTAATTGTTTTTTAAAATAAAAGGCTTCTCATGTGCCATAGAAAGGGACTTAATTTTTCCAACTCTGATAAAGACTTTATTATCCACAACAATTTCAGATTTTGTGGCATGGGTCAGGAGACCAAACTAATTTCATAGTTCAATAGTACTTCATTGAAATTATTCTCATCCTTAGAAAATCCAACAGTGTTAACCTGTTCACCACCTGAAGAGAAATACTTTAAAGGCTTTTGGAAAGCTTTACGGGTTGTGGCACTTTCATTCTGAAAATTATGTCTCCGTTCATTAGCGCTAAGTTTTGTTTTCACAGCTTTACTCCTGTCGAGCAGGCATTTTACTAGGGCATCTTTTGGCCAAAGATATCGCACAACAAGTATTCTCCAGGTTTATGTTCTGCTTTAAGGTGTGTACAGTGACAGACTGACAGGGAAATTAAGGAAAGATATGGTTGAGAAGGGATAATTTGAATAAGTATTAGCCTGTGAGAGAAGTGGATTCGATTCTCTGTTCTGACACACCTTCTTAAAGTTCTTGTACAAACACTTCAATCCAGAGGCACAAAGACAATGGTACGTCTAACTTCCACTGAAACCCCTGAGAGCTAAGGTCCCAAAAATATTTTTGTAGAAGTCCTGTTTTTCTAGATCTCCAGTATCCACAAAATAGGTGTCACTGAAAAACTGCATTTCTTTTGAAGCAGCTCACGTATTGCCCTTTAATGTTCATAGAGTAGAAGAATTTAAAGACAGTGCTGGCTGTGTGGGCTATTACACAAACAGACAGGAGAAAAAGAGACCCTGAGAAATACATTTCAGTCACTAAGCTGTACTAGTATGTAAAATAAACAGTCCCACTGTCTCAGCAGTCACAGTTTCTCCAACAGACACTGCTGCACTAGGAAGATTCCAGAAGAGCAAAAGCCTTAGTGGCTCTGCTATCACAGGAAAAAGAAAGTTAACCAGCAAGGGTATAGTAACCTACCCCCTCCTCTCAAAAATTAAAAGAAAGAAGAAACATTTCTACACTTGAAACAGAATCAAAGATTTTCTGCCAAAATATTGTTGTTATTAGGTTTCATGCATTTGATTTACTGCCACTTCCTGCTGTTCCTGTTTAAACTCTCCTTTCCAGCAGGCATGTAATCAAAAGCATATTAAGCATTCCAACAGCTTGCTTGGTATGACTATTTATAGTAAATAATTACTGATAGATACTTCAAGAGAAAAATAAAATCCTACACATGACAATTATTTGAAAAATACTGATAGAATTCAGTTGGATCAAAACTTCAGTATAGTATCTGAGGTTCAAGGCAAAATTAAACTGCGTCATGTTGTGCTTATTTTTAGCACTTATTTCGTATTGCCTCACTATGAATCTATGGTGCAGTTGTATCCTGGCATGTCACAGAGATGTGAAGCTAAGACAGATGTTTCTGCTCCATTGAGTTATCTCATTAGGAGTAACAGAAGTTTTCTCTACATGAACTCTCACATTGGTGAGAGCAGTTATCATTTGCTCAACTTATTTACAACCCATTCTATTAGTGTAGGGTCTTCGGTAAAATGGGTCTTAGGTTCAAGGACAGCAAAAGGTTTTGAAAAGCTGTACTTTGGAGACTATAGGGAGTTTGTAAATTCCACATCTTGCTAGAAAACAAAATGTGTGTGTGTCTGTGCACGTAACAAAGTTCAGTAACATAAAATGGAAATCACCATGTAGGGTATTCAGTAGTCGGCTGAACATTTGGAATTTTTAAGACTGACAGACTGTAAATTAAAGAACACTGAAGCAATTTTTCAAAGAAACACATTAATAGAGTGAGCTTGTGACAGTGCCAAAGTGTCTTATTTTAGGACTTTACAGGACTTACACCACTCATTTCATGATTAAATTGTCAACTGAATTTATTTCATGGTACCTATCTCAATACACTAAAATTGTGACCAAGCTGATGATTTAGTAAGACTGATGTCTTACTAAACAACAGACTGCTTAAGTGACTGGCAGCCTCCACAGATGGAGCTAACGAAGATTTTATGTGTCAGATACACTAATGTGAGGGTAATGGATGCCAGTACAAAGAGATCAAAAGAAACACATACACTGTAGCCCTCTACATTAAAAAGAAATGGTGCAACTCCATGGTTAACTTTTTACTCTAGTAAGAGTACAGAGAAGCCAAAAACTAGTCATACATGTAAACTGCATGCAAACTGGTGAGCAGCTGTGTTGGCAAATCAATGAATCATGGGCAACAGAAAAATCCATCTGTGAGCACTGAGGCATAAGGTATGTGCTGCTGTACTGCTATTCTGATACAATTATGAGCAAAATATACAGCAGAGAGCACAAACTGGGTAGTGAGTAAAAATACTCCAACACAGATCTTCTGTGAAATGGAATGGTCCTAAAAGATTCTGAGATCTTTAGCTTGGCTTTGTTACTTGTGAACACACAGCCTGGATAAACAGGCAGACAAAGGCAGATTAAACCTCTGTATATCAATGACCTTTACTCAGCAGCAGTACTTTAGTTTTCCCAGGGTTGAAAACAAGGTAGCTTTATCATAGCCAGCTGGCATTATCATCCAAGCATTACTTCACGGAAAATGCTGAACTTTCAGGTTCTTCTGAGAAGAGAGACATGTCTGTATTTCACCAGCATACTGATGAGTCTCCTTTCTAAATTCTGAAGTGATGGCTCTACAAGGCATCATATTAAACTATCCAGGAGCCAGAATATGGCCTTAAGGGCTGCTGCATTTCAAAATAGTTGATGATGACATACAGTTGTCTGCCAGAACCTGTTAAGCTCTTTCTCAGAAGTGTGGTGAAGAGCAAGAAGAATAGCCTCCAATGTATCAGCAATGTCCCTCATTCAACAAAGCAATAAACCACAATCAAACGTATTTCTAGCCGATCAGCAGAAATGTGATGATGAGGCAAACTAGACCTGAGAGTGAAAAAATTAATGCACAACCAACGCACCTAGTACAAAGCACAGAAAGCACAGAGAAAACCCAAACTTGGCCCAGAACCTTTCTGAATGCCATCGACAGAAAAATTCAACTAGTCTCTGCTTATTTTTTTCCAAATAGATGAAATCTTGTTATTACTGAAGTCAAAAGCAAAACTCTCCATTTTTCAGCGCCTGCAATTCATCTGCAGGAAATTAACTGTGAGGATTTCAAGCATTTTTTCCTCCTGGCAAACGCTTGAAACATTCACCAACTGTGTAGCAAGATCCTAGTATCTCTGTTCAGTTTTCCTCTTGGTAGATAAAGACTGCAGCAGCTTCTGTGTTGCTGTATTTATCTACATTTTGAATAACAGAATAACAACTCTATCAGGACAGCCTTTTTGCAGTCTGAGTGCTTCATGTTTCCCCATCTGCAGCTGTTAGTAAGTGAGAAGCTGCTGTGGATCGTTTGAGTATTCTACCACTTTCTGCTTAAGAAACATGATTCTAGGAACAGACGAGTCAGCTGTCAAGAGATTATTTCACAGATGTACTTGGCATCATGTGAAGCCATTTTCAGCTGGCAATAGCTTGAATAAACATGTAATTCCACCAGAGAAAAAAGCAGGCTTAGGAAAAAGCGATGATGAAATCAAGAGTAAGCAATGCGCTTACTGCTGAACTGTTTTTTGATGTTCGGTACGCCCTTGCAGAACTCAATGCGTATCTCACTTCTGTTTAGCCCTTGCGAGTCCATGCTCCCTTTCATGAGAAACCAAGCACAGAGGCAAAAGGAGACTTAACAGTCTAAGGCAGGGAATTACGTAAGGGTATCAACAGCCTAACTAAGCAAGTGGCACAGTGAGGTTATGTAGTTTTAGTACTTTGTTGCACGTATCAAACTCCGTATTTTATGGAGCAATAAAAATACTTCCCTGATTACAAAATTTTCAATTTTGCTGCTTACATCAGGAATATGCTTATGCTTCCACTTCTGTTGTGTTAACAACTATGAGACTCAAAAGCCTAGTAAGTGCAGAGAACACAGAATTTCATGCTGAACAGTCTATTATCCTGCCAATCACAGTCTAAACTACAGATCGAGTTTGATAACAGACAGGTAACAATTCTCACAGGAATGTTTTACCAACTGAAATATTTTCTGATCAGTCTGTGTAGCTGGAAGAGAATAAGCTTATTACTTGTTACTTTCCAGGTTCAGTTGTATTCAAGTAGCATCCAAACTGTGCAAGGTGTTTTACCTGGAATTTTTGCTCATGTTCTCCCAGAAGAGTTCCCAATCAAAGGAAAAACAATTAAAAAAAAAAAAGATCCAGCTTACAGAAAATTCAACTAATTACTTTTGCTTCAAGTAAGGGGTTTACTCACTGTGCTGTAAGAAAAGACTGAAAATGTATGCTATGCTGTGTGGATACTGAATCCACAGCTAATCCTATATAAATGCACCAAAGTGAATATTCCAGAATTAACAACGTGCGTTTTCTCTTGCACATCACATTCCAGAAAGTATTTGTACTGTAAGCTGCTTGGAGCAGAAACCTGTCACTGTTAATTAGTCCATAAGAACTATGTACATTAGGGACTGCATTTAAGACTTTTTGTTCTTTTCAAAGTTCCAAAGAGTAGATTTGATTTTACAGTTCTCCTATGAATTAGACACTAAGGAAAAGAAATTAAAATCCCATTTTAAATGATGTAATTGATTATTTCGGTTTATTTTGATGTGTTTGTATTTTGGGATTTTGTTGTTTATTTATTTTGTGGCTTGTTTTTTTTAATTAATTGTGATTTACATCGAAGTAAATGGTAAGATGTTGTTTTTTGGGTTTAATTTTTAAACAGCTGCTCACACCAAAAATCTTGAGTCTCCTCCAGGTAGACTATCTGGAAGAACTTTCAAAAGCACATGTTCAGGACACATCCTAAGCTGTATCTTAAATTCACAATTTCTACAGCCATTAAGGGGCAAAAATATCTCTAAGATAAAAAGATTTTGTTCAATCAAATACTTGGCTGGGGACTACAGAAACAGTAAGTACTGGAAGACCACATTTGGGCAAACTTTGGGCTATATTATTTTTTTTTCTTAGAACGAAAAGACAACACAAGTACAAACTTCCTTAAAACACAAGAAAAGGAAGCAAAATCTTTCAGATGCCCAAATTCATAACTAATTTGAAAACTGATTTTTGAGAACAAATAAAAGTAGTTAAAATATCCAGAAAATATTCTAAGCTCTTATTGTTCTCCTATGCTGCTCACTACACTGACTATTTCAATATGCAACTCTGAACTTTACCTTTCTTGTGGACATTAAGGTCTTACTGCCACTTTTCTGCTGTATCTGTGAAGAAGCTAAACCACTCTATAATATAGTGACATTTTAATCGAAGAAGATTAATTACTAAACAAAATCTAAATGTAAAGCAATCTGACAAAGCTAGTACCAAAAACGTTAAATTGATGAGATTTTGTTCTTAAATATACACACAAACAAATCACATTCTGCAGTTTCATTAGAAATAGCAGTGGTAACAATACACCAGTACAGGGCTTATAATTTAGCTAAATGGTACCCACCTGAGCTGAAACTGAATCAAAGAAGTGCATCCAGAGCACAAAAATCACAAAGCTAAATTCTGGTAATTTGTTCTCTGGACAGGTTCAAACTCCCTTTGGCCTGAACCAGGGACCTGAAGTTAAGTTCAAGTCATGTCTGTGTTGGAAATAACTTTTTGTCTTTCCTATAAGAATCTGCTCATTTTACCCAACAATAACTTTCTGAAAAGCTGAAATCTGCACATATTGAGATTTCACCAGAATGAAGAAAGGAAAATGACCATTCACTTGCCTAAACTAAGTAGAGGAAGAGGCTTTCTAGCCAAAATGGGGTAAGACACAAATTTTAGGGAGGAAAGAGGAAGATTGGGAAAAGCACCCTGAGGGGGATGGAATGAACAGAAGAGAGGTAGGGAAAGGAAAGAGGAAGGGAGTTTCCTTATTTCCAAATTTAGAAGAGGAATGATTCGAGATGACCTACGAAACCTGACGTCAGACTGCTGCCTGCTTTACATAAATGCTGAAGTCATTGTGAACTTCATGCCCTGTAACAACACCTTTGATAAACCAAGTCCTAGGCTTCTCAAGAGCGAGCAAACACATTTATGCTAATCTCTCTGAATTTCAGTTTCCCATCTGTCAAGTGGGAATAATAATAATTCTCTCATATGGGTAATGTAAAAACAAATTCATTAATGCTTGCATATACTGTAGTAACAAGTATCATTAGAAAAGCACAACAGAAGCACTAACTCTGCATTAAGAATAGGGTTTGATTAGTCTGCAGAAAACAACACATGGGCCTTTTGTTCACTGTTTACATATTAACAGAATGAAGTGTTGGTATTTAATAACTCATAGACTGTAAGCAATCCCTGTAAAAGCAGTAAGAAAAACGCATTGCCCAAAGAGTCAACAAGGTAGGGAATACAAAATACTGAATCAGAATTGAGAGGGAAAAAATAAACTGTGACTATGTAACTTCAAGGCTATCTGATTGCTTATGTATAGGGCAGGGAAGAGGGGATAAACTAGTAATTTGAATTCAAGCAGTCTGTACAACTGCTCTTGCAGCCTTCATACTTTCCACATTTCATGTGCACACACACTGATCTTCATGCAAGCACTCACAAATCTTCCACTCACACTGACACTGTGTACACACCTACATCCATATATATTAAGCAATTTTCAGTTACACCAATAAACTACATCTAGAACTGATACGTTTGGTGTTATTGCATAATGAGGTTAACAAATTCACTTACAGCGTAAATTATTCATGTACAACATCAGCTTGAAAATCTGTTTTTCAAGTCTTTTGAACTTAGATTAATCTTAAAACAACAAATGATGAAAGTTCAAACAAAAGCTAATTTTGTTTAATGAACTAACCAAGGAGGTATTGTGAAAGTATTGTGCAACCAAATGCTAAGCTAATTATTGTGAGATCAAATAACTGTTGCCATAGTTACTGGACAGTGTTTTCCATAACCACTTTTATCTCTTCAATAAATCTTTGTGATGCAACAAATATAAAAAGTTGACTTTAAAATGACTGTTACGTTTTGAAGAGCATTTAGTTATGACTGACCTGTAATTGTGCTTGTATTCCCTTGTTTGTCAGAGGATAATAAAAGACAAATATCTGCTCAAATTAACAGAGGAACAGTTACAACTATAGCCTGGCCTAGGGACTGCAGGTCATGTTGTTGATTTTTTTTTTTTTGTTTGCTTATCAAGCACATTTGTGTTGATTTGTTTGTCTTTAGACAGTAAAGTATCAAGAAGGCCAGCTTATTATCCCACTTTCCTTCACTGTTGTATGTTACCCTTCACTTTTATGTTAGTTCACATCAGATTCTGCAGTGCCTCTACAGTAACTGAAAGCTAAACCAAACATTTGGGTCATAAACAACTGAATATGAAAGTCGACATCAAAAGTATTACCACTGCATAATGAAACAAACTGCTGCTCTGATTGAATGTCCCTGTGAAGGAGTCTAGTCTATCAAATCACAGACTCAACAGCTGGCTTCCGATAGAATTGTTCCGAACTAATAAATCTTATACATTATCTGCGTTTTTATGTATACAGTTATACCAGGGGATTCATGACTACATTTAATGCTTGGAATTAATCTAAATTTGAAAGGTCTTGAGAAAATACTGAGTCTGACTGATGAACCCCAGAAAATAAAGACTGAGATGGATACCAGAGAACAGACTATCTCAGCCTGTGTGTGGAATTTTCTAAATTCAACATTTGAATATAGATGTTGAAATAAAATCCCCAATAGCAGAAATAAAACATCTTCTAGACATTTGTATTAAACAACAGTTCTTCGCTTCTCTGATACCCTGCAATTTCATGTAAGTTCTGCCTGATTACACAGGATGCTGCAAAAAGACCCACAACCAGATGTGGCTCCAAATATGCTTCTGTCTTAAATTCATGAATGAGTGATTATCAACTACAGCTAGCCACAAATGCTACAATGAAGAACATAAACTTTATCAATTTCATATGTTTTATGAAAGCACTGTAGATTTATACGCCTTTTTTATGTCACCAGCATGTTACTGATTTTCTGATGAGGTGCTGCGGGAAAAGGAACTTCTCCAAACACAACCCAGTCTCACTGTACTAGATGTCACAAATTTCCTGCTGCAGAGTCAGGAATCTGGCCATTGCACGGTCCACAATATCCTACTCTTGCCAGATTATGCGTCAGTAAACAGCAAGGAAGCCCAAAGGTCTAATTCAAAGCCACATCGCATGGGAGAGGCTCCATTGCCTAATCCTCCTAACCAGGGATTGTAGGTGTTCCAAGACTTGGAATATGGCAGGCGAGAGAACCAGGAGTAAGGTCTTGCAAGAAGAAGCTGTGTTAGAGTAGCGTTAGAGTTCTTGAAGCTACAAGTGCCATTCCTGCCAGTTTCAATAGTGGTTACACAAACAAGGCCACTGCAGTTCAAGCCACACTGGGACATTACGTATCATCTCAAAGCAACAACTTGCTTCTTTTTTCCCATCAAGTATTTTGACAGATTTCAATACACAGGGAATTTTCTATTTTAATCAGTTCAGCAAACAAAATCCTACTTTTGGCTATCTTCCTATCTCCTAAGCACAAGGACAAAAGAAATGGGATGGAATTTACAACCCAAAGAAATTCCAGCTCTAAAATAATCTCTTAATAAAAATGTTACATGGATTTCCAATCTAGCTTAGATCTGCACAGACTCCACAGTGTCTTTTAAACTTTGCAGCTCAGATAATAAAGCTCAAAATAATAACTTTTTCTCTCTGAGGCACTTACATGGCTCATAAAGGAAATGAGTGACACAGGCCATCTTTGCATTCCACTGATTTTTGCTGTTCCTATGGCCCCCAAGAGCCTCACTGCACCTGGGCAGTTCAGATCTGAGCCTAGAACTGGGAATCAAAACTCTGTGCCATTTCTAGTCCTGCTTTTCAGATGTTTCACAATCTAATGTACTGTATTAAATAAGAAAATAGATGCATATAAAAGCACCTGATTAGACAGTTAACAGAGAAATTAGGTATCTGAGAAGCCACAGAAAGAAACCTATCCCTAATGACCCAGGAGGTCATGAGGATGGGGCTGGGATCTTCTCAGTGGTGGCCAGTGGTAGGACAAGGCGCAACAAGTACAAACTATAACACAGGAGGTTTCACTTGAACTTAAGGAGAAAATTCTTTACTTTGAGGGTGACAGAGCACTGGAACAGGGAGATTGTGGAGTCTCTTTCTCTGAAGACTTTCAAACCCACTGGGACATGTTCCTGTGCAACCTGATCTAGGTGTATCTGCTTTAGCAGGGGGATTGGACTCAATGATCTCCTGAGGTCCCTTACAATTCTATGAAAATAGTATCTTATAAAGTAAGATTTGACAACAGCAAACAAAGAGGAAATCAGTTCTACAGAAGAGATTGTCATAGCAATGCAAGTTACTCTAACATTGAATTTTGGATCACAAATCAATGATTCAGGCATTGCTGGGTACTTTTCCCCTCATTTCTCGTTTTTTCCAGCCTAGTAAGAAGATTCATTATTAATTTACCCAAGTTTAAATGCTCAGCTCAACCCAACCTTTAGCATGCTTTTCAATGTTTCTGTATCAAAGTTCCCACCTTGATATCACATGCCTGCAATATAAACCATCACAGACTAAAAACCTTTTCCAGGTAGAAAATAAAACATTACGTGTGTTCCAAGGATAACTGTTAAAGAAAGAGACAAATTAGTTACACTCATGTCACCTTAAAATAGTCAAACTTGAGAAAGCTAAAATACCTTGAACAAATAAAAAGCTAATACATCCTGTCAGCAACCTAAATCTCCATGAACCTTACTGGGGGCAAATGTATGTTATGTTACAGAAAGGGTAAGGCTACCAGAATTGTATCCATAGGAGTTACAAAACCACACACAGAATCACAGAACGGTAGGGGCTGGAAGGAGTTGGAAGGGACCAGAGATCATCTAGTTCAACCCCACTGCTAAAGTAAGTACACCTAGATAAGGCTGCACAGGAACGTGTCCAAGCAGGTTTCAAAAGTCTCCAGAGAAGTAGACTCCACAGCCTCTCTGGGCAGCCTGTTCCAGTGCTCCATCACACTCAAATTCCAATACCAGCTCATTTCATAGCAGCTCTACATAGTGGTTGAGAATGTTCAGGATATGCTGGAGGTGGAGATACTTACTGTAGTCAACAAAACTTTTTTTTTTTTTTTTTAATATTCTTCACCTTTTCCCTTGCCTAGATGACTGCAGATTTAGTGCTGTGATGGATTTTAGCTTTGCTGGTGTTAAACTGCAAAGCATTCAGTGTATAACAGGAATTTCATGAGGTGAAAAAAATTAGTCATGAGATCATTTTGTATTCTGAGCTGTATTGTGCTTCTGAAGGTGTTTCTGTGTTTTCTGCTTCTCTACACCACTCAAAAGCACAAAACTACACAGACCTACATAGTGTATTTGGAACAGCATCTCTTTATGCATCACAAAGACCTTGAGTAAGCTTTGCACACCAGTTTGTAGGGCATTTTGGAATTTATTTCTCCAGTAACTTCAGAGACCAAACCTCTTTTGAACCCAGATGATAAGATTATAACCCATGACAATACAAGCCATCCCACGATGCCAGGCAGCCCTAGAAAGCAGACAGCCTGTTTTGGAGTAAAAGGGGTGATGTGAGGAAGTTGACTAGCAGTTGAAAGAAGGAATTCAGACTTAAGTGCTTGGGGACATTATTAGTTTTAAGCCAAAAGCCTCACTGCAGTAATTCCTAAACTTTTCTTTAATAACTCTGCTTCTAAGAATTACAACCCTGTATTCATTACAACTTCTGATAATGGCCATACTTGTCAATCACTGCCATTGTAATTTTGAAGTTTTTACAAACTATACGAAGTTATTCCAAAACACTGGACACAAGAAAAAAAAATACACAACTCCACACACTTGCATCACTTATTTAGTGGAGTTTCCCTTGAATTCCAGCAGTGTAAATGAAGGGGGGGAAAGGCTCTGCATCTCTTACATAAATAGAAAACAGAATTCTTTGTACCATTACATAAAACTCATTTTGCAATAGACTTTTCCTAAAGCTTTTACACTGTTTTACTTATTTCCTCACCTGATTAGTTTCTAACTAAATGTAGATGTTTTCCCCGACCTATTTTCAAAGCGAAATAATCCCTAAATCCCCCAGTTATGCAATCTTGAAGGATTAAATGCTTGTCATGAAAGAGTCTGCATTTGTTGAGACTGAATAAATTTCAGTGGTTTAAATAAAGTTCATTGATTAAATTACATTCATAGAATGCTGGGCCTTGTCACGGGGAGTCTGCCAAAGTAGCTCTATTTAGACATATATGATATAAGCTTCTGCTCATAGTTAAACCCACATGTGGTGCATTTTGGAAGAGAGTAAGACTCTTTTTATATAAAACACTTGTTCCATCTCTGAAGAAGTATTACAATTATATAATATCTACGTTGCAGTGGCATTTGAATGCCAGCCTGGTCAGATCAGCATTATACTAGGTAAAATGACAATCTCTGCTCTGAAGCATGCAACCTAAAAGGCAAGACAAACCAGGTGGAGGAGACAAACAAGTGGGTTGGTCTGGAGGTGGTAGCAAAGACAGAGCAACAAATAATAGGATGCACAGGATTTGCAGGCAGTGAGGCACAACATGCCATCTGCCCACCCATAATTAGATTAGAGTTCTCTCTATGCAGTTCAGCGGAGCACTTTTGAAGAGACACTTGGAGAAGAACAGGACTTTGTCTTGAAGCTTCTCCTATACTTAGTAAGGTGTCAGGAGAGAGGATAAAGACATCTAAGGAGAAGTGGAAGACAGATCAGCAACAAAGCTCGGTGTCAAATACATAGTGAGGTAACAGTCCCCACAACAGAAAGGACTAAATGGCCAGAAAGGCCTCTTCTGCTTGTTCAGGTTTTGCTCACAGTCTCATCACCTCAATGGTAGTTTAAACTAACTGGTTTACTTCTCGTGTACAACAGACTGGGAACTGCTATTTCCAGCTACATTATCTTAGTTGAAATGGTATAACCTCAACTTGTGCCATTGAACAGCTGCTTTTTACTTCTTAGAATGCACTGAGATGACTTGAAGTGAAATGAAGACATTGTTACTGGAAGTGTGAACATCAAGACAGTGATTTAGAAGAAATGAAAACATATTTCTTCATGCTTATACATGGATCTCTCTAAATAAGGAAGAACAGTGTTTTTTCCTTAGACATAATGATCCCTCCTTGGGTTTCTATTCTTCTTTCTTCCAAAACAGTATTCCTGTCTGTCTCAGAATAGGAAATCAGAATACCTGAACTGCTTTTATGAACTGCTATTTTCACCTACTCTAGCAATTGCTGTTTTAATCAGATGAAATAGAATGGTCATACACAATTCATCTTCAAACCTTCTAAATCTGTACATTCAAAACTTACTCAGTGTATCTAGATTTGTGCCCTTCAGTTCTGAAGTGGAGAGCCTGAGATTTCATTTTCAACTCATTCTGATAAATCATCCTATTATGTGAGCAGGAACCATGGATTAAATAGGCATGAAATTCAGGTTTAACAAAAACAGTTATTATAGCATTGCAACATACCTCCTGAATATAAAGATGCAAGAATAGTACTTTCCACATTCCATGACATTTTCTGTAAATACAGTCTTTTAGACAATTACATGGTCCCTTCTTTCTGGAAATGTAAGTCATTTTCAGTTTCTACCAGGACAGGAAAAACAGCTCACTGAACTTAAGACCTCAGTATTGCAAAATTCTGTACGGATAAGCCAGCTCTTAAAAAGAAAGTCAGACTTCTTGTTCACATTATGGGAGGATAGCTTGGGTGGCTGCAAAATATGACTGCAACCATTACTCTGTAGCAAGCAACAGCTAACCACAGCTTCACAGTAAGTACTGGAAGCAGATTTGCTGTATTTAAGACAAAATATGGGGGGAAATCACAGCTGTCACAGCTGTATGTCTGCATTTGTAGCATCCCAAAGCAAAAATACTGATTGGGGACGAAAGAGAGTAAAACTGAAAGTATAAAAGTAATAATAGTCTTGAAAATAACTGAAATTAAGGAAATTCAAATGAAGAGAAACTTACACCACAGCACTGGTAAGGACACCTAAGGCCTTAAGAAATAAAAGGAACTATGCTAGTACATGTGCCTCATGCTGGGCAGCCTCACCACGCAATCGCTGAACAGCTGATGCTCATCAAAGTATGGCTTAATCAAAAGAAGTTGCAAAAATCTAAGCAGTCGTGATCAAGAAGATGTAACACAAAATCAATTTCCAGGAAAATTAGTTCACAAAAGTAAATTGAGAACACAAGATTAATAAAAATAGCATAAAAGACATTGTTTGGTGGTGTATTTTCCCAATATTTAAAGCAGGTATTTTGAATCCTGTGGGTCTTTCCTTAAATCAATGCAGTCTAAATACACTGTCAAGGGAGTTTGATTTACTGTTACTCAAGCTAGACCACACATTAAACAGTTTTTTACTGCAGGCTTTATAACCAAAGAGATAAAAAAGTCTTGTTGGATTATCAGATGAATTAGCAGAAATTACCTGGAGCACACTTTCTGTTGTTCTTACTTCAACAGCAAGCAGGATTTAAGGGTAAGGTTATAGGACCTGTCATTAGAGATCTTTCGATGCAACTCAGCACCAGTGAATGGCCCTCCACGTACCTGGTTACACATCACAAGGCAGTGTGTATCTAGATCCTCAGTGAGGACAAACCAGATTGAATGTCTAGAGGGCTCTGGTGCCAGGTTGTTTCTCAAGGAAAGGACCTTCAAGAAAAACCTTCTAAAATTGGGATTTGGCCAGATGATGCTGCCATTTCAAGAGCAAAACTTCAGAATACATTCATCAGCCAATGAGCAGAAAAAGGAAGACTGCAGCATTGTAAAGCAAAGAGGTAAGATACAGGCACTGCAAGGAAGGGCTGTATGGTTGACACAACACTTGACAGGAGTACATAGCAGGCACAGTTAGAGATAGAGGGTATCTTAAAAACATTGGTAAAAGGGGAAAATTCCTGCTGAAATCGACCATACAAAAGTCCATAAACACGAGCTTGAGAATAATGATGCTGGGTCAAGTCCTGCTGGGGCCATGAGTACAGGCCCAGCTCGTGTATTTTGCATTCTTCAGTGGTTTTGGACAGACTTTGAATTAGTTAACGGCGTGTTCAAACATAATACACATTTCTAACAGCACTTCAAGTATGTCAGTATTTCCTTTGACATGTGTTTTAAAATACTTATCCTGACATAAAATTCATACATCTCATCCAGGAACAGCAAGCCATTTGTGTACTTACTCTCAAACCTCAGCAGAATATTGTACTTTTGCCAGATGTTGGAGAAAGAGCAGTCAAAGAGCTTACAGTTCAGCTGATCAATTTATTTACAGTTCAGCTAACTGAGAAGTGAAAAGACTGTCAAGGTCAGTAGTTCTAACAGGACTTGGGGAATGACTTTGTCAATGGTTCGTCAACGGATCCCCACACACAATGCTGAACCAGGTGGAAGATGCAATTTTGAAGAGAAAATGAATGCTAACAGTCAGTAGGTTTCACTTAAATATTAATTTTCATGTTGAAACCAAACATTAAACCAAATGTGTATGAAGCTTTTGAAAAAAGTTCACTGTAGAGGAGGGATGACATGTGCCTCAGTGCTGATGACCTGCATAACATCCAGACACACTTCCTGATGGTATGAAGTGCTTGCTGTGGCACATATTTCCAGCAGTGTCTCATAAGACTTAGTCCATGCAAGATGCAAGGCTTTCAATGATTAATCTTTACTGCTATATATGTGAAACATCCCTTATTATTTAATTATTTTTAATGAATCCACTTCTATAAGGGAATTACATTTTGGTGTTACAACACAATGTACCATCAATTTAAAGAGAACTGCCTAGGAAAAGAGTAGATCAGAAAGGATTATTTCAATTAGATCTTTTGTTCAAGTCTTTGATTGTTTATTTTAAAGCCAGTATCTTAAAAGCTTTTTGGGTTTTGTTTTTGGTTTTGTTTTGTTTTTTTTTTTTTTTTCTTCTTAAAGACTGCTACTCCATTTTGAATCTTAAACAATCTGTTCCATGAACCACCTGGAAAAAAAAAGTGTTAAGAAATAATTGAAAAACATCCTTTGGTTATAATCCCTTGAAAAAATGTGGCAGCTATTATCTATGACTTTTGTATTTACAAAGAATTAATCTCAATATTGTGTCAATCTCCCCTTTCCCCTCCAAGCAATACTGAACAATCACAACTCATGAAGTTGCCTATTACAGACAAATGCTATTCTGTTATTTCTTATTATAATGAAAACAGCACAAAACCCACACCAGAGTAGAAAACATTCCCTGGTAAAACTGAAATGACATTTCACATAAACTTTTTTCTATTCTTCGTAGTTGGATCAGACCTGCACTATATGTCACTGGCTAAATACTGAACCGCACTTTTCATGATCCTTTCTCAAAGGCTGACTGACCCAAAGAGATAGCATCAGTGGTTACACTGCTCAGCCGCACATCCTAATGAAAAACTTTCCCATTCCTGTGCCCACAACCACTGGCAGGCTGGCTCACAGACACACCTTTCTATGCATCATCCAGGCAGGTCAATGGATTGTACAGATGGTCTGAGAATATCCATTTAGAGAAAGCAGGGAATGCTGCAGTTTCAACATGGAGGTGTTCTGTGCTTTTATGCAACTGCTTCTAAGAAGGTTAAGGAGCTGTAATTAGCATACACCACCTCTTTGTCAGCTGAGCTAACCAGGCTGAACAATCCCAAACTCTCCAATCCTGAGCAGCCCTGGTTCTTGTGATGGAATTTTGAAGCTCTTTCTTGCTAATTGCTTACACTTCTTCCAGACTCACTGGCACCACAGAAAGCTTCCTATTGGTGTGGAAATCAGGGGAAGACTTTCACTACAAAACTGACCTTTTCTCTCTGCTAGGAATGTCATTACAACTATGGATTCTTCTGAAGACACCTACTGGTTCTAATAATACATATCACTTCCTGGCTACTGATATACTGTTGTATATTCAATTTAATTCTCATTTAATTTCAGGGATAATTCCTGGCCTCTGTCTATACTGTAAAGTCAACAGCTGTTTGAAAGCAAAGTATTTTAAATGTCACAGATGCCATGCTGCCAGCTGCCAACACAGCTGTCACTCAGGCTCAAAGCATCCAAATTACAATTACAAACAGCAGAGGTTATGTGATCTGCTGGTGAGTTGTGATTGTTAGGTGTTTAAATCTACTTGCACCCAATCAGATCAGACCACATGACTGACAGCTTGGGGTCAGGCTGGCAGCCTCGAGCTTTCCTCATTGACAGCATCTCCCAGAGTCAGACCTAAGTCTGCACCTGAGCACACACCCAACATAAACATTGTGGATGATGGGCAAAACTCTGTAGCTGGGAATGGTCTTAATAGTTACTCTTCAGTTATCTCGAACAGGCACTTACTCAAGCTTCAGAATACATTTACTACTCAATGCCTGAGCAGGTCTAAAGGTGATGTTCACAGTCCCCTGAAGCGTTGTAAGAAACTGACTAGCTGCACTTTTCTGGTTATGGATAAGTGTCTATTGTGCTTCTTTCTAACTCGCCTTCCCAGGATCAAGACTAAAATATTTTTCATTGTAGGTCTGGCCTTTTCAGCTTGGTCTTTCAAGTTTTTGGATACTGCCTTCATTTATCAGTTCGGAGTAATTTTTCACTGAAGTTATTTTGGAGATTAAAGTGTTTCACTCTATGATGTTAGGAGTGTACTTGGAGCAGAGTGCTCCATGTTATTAAAATTCAAATTGAAAACCAAGTCACTAATAGGGAATGTTATGAGCACAACCCCCCCCCCCATACACACATTTAACAGCCTAGAACTAAATAATACTTATTTTTTATAGCCTTCTCATATAATGTTAACATAATTTTATTTCCTCTTTTCAGCTATTTTTTCAATCAAATAATTTTTAGAAATCACAGCTTTGTGAGTTCACCTTGAAAAAATCCCCCATATAAACTAGACAATAAATGTGTTTGTATGTCAGATTCATCATATAGAAGTTGTTACACCAGGAAAATATAGTTTTAATGTAAGTCTCACAATGTCAGAATTACTTTTTTATTTTTACAGTTAACTGTACTGCCAGTGTAAATGCAAACCTTAAATAGATCTACACATTGTAAGACTAATCAAAAGGTAGGAAATACAAAAATCTTCTGAACATTTTACCAGAGGACATAGTTTTAAAATGTCAAGGACAAAATTTACTGTGTAAAAGTAGGGCACTGCACTATATCCACATTCGGTTTTTAAGTTAAAAACAAAAAAACAAACCAGCAATTGACCTTCTTTATTGAAAGGTCACTGTAATGCAATAGGACACAGTAAGCAGTTGTGAAATTAAGCCCTCCAGAACCTGGTTGCAGCTTTGGAATGTGACCATTGTTGTGCAATGGAGTTTGTCACCATCATATGAAAAACCCATTGGGAAATAAATCTTTTGTTTACCTGCTCATCAGAGATAACCATCAACCAATTCACATTATTTAGTATTTTAGTAAGGTCTAAAACAGTACCTGAACTGCAAACATGATGATCTTTTTCTTTAAACCACTCTATTCAAGCAATTTTGGAATAAGTGTCATACACCCTACATACAATTTTCTTTTTTGTGTGTGTGTTCCTCTTTAAAGAGAAGGTATGTCAACAGGTTTGCAGCCTATTAAAAGCTCCTCAGTTTTTGCTACCTATTTTTACCTGCTTAAAAAAAATACAATAATGATGGTGTGCTAGATATCCAGTGTAATATTAATCATGCTGATGTCTCAAGCAAAGGTTTGACCTCTGCTCAGGAGGAACAAGTGGTAAAAGCAAATTAACCCACATGCATAAGCAGGAATATGAGCACATTGTCCTAATTACAACCTTCATTCTCTGGAATTTTGAAGAATCTGAGGGCACATCTGCATAGGTAGGTGTTAACAGAACTCCTCTGCCCATTCCATTGGGTGAGCTGATATAGACTAGTGCTGATTCAGAATTTCTGTTGCCACATTTGCATGGCACTGATTTGGCTAGATGTGGAGACAATACAGGCAGAGGAATTCAATATGTCTGCGTATGTCTGTAGAGAGTCATCCTTAGCTGTGGACTTTCCATGACATACAGAGGGCAACATAATAAAGATCATAATCAAGTTTTTCAATCAGGAAGCTAAAGCGATACTCACAGTTTATATATAAACTAAAAATACGGCTCCAGGTTTAGATTCCTAAATGTGGATTTAGGAAATTAATTTTGCAATGTGCAGTGCTGATGCAGAAAGCTTAACTTTTCAGTATCTTAAACTTCTCATCTAGCACAGCTGATCCAAAATCCACAAGCTAGTTATGCCTTAAAGTAAGAGTTTCTAAGTTGCCTAGTGAAAAGTATCTCTCTTCATTCCCACTGTCTTTGGTGACTTGACTCTCCCAAGACTAAAGACTTTCATGACTTGGAAATGTTTTCAGTTGGAAACATATGTTTGCAGTTTCTGGTTTGTAGTTAATCTCAGGGCAAATCTGTCTAGTAATATTTCAGGAAAACAACTGCCACCGTAAGTATAAAAAGCTTGCCATAGATTTTAAGGGTGGAAAAACCCAAAGAACAGAAGCAATTAATTCTACTAGACTAATGGCTTTTGCAAAACAAAATCATTTGGCAGCTGTTTATAAATGAGAAATTTAACATACAATTTCTTCTCAAAAGATGACAGTGATTAACAGTCAGCCCAGTGATGCTACTGGATCTTGGTATGACTGTGCTTCTGAATCAACCTCGCACAAACTGAAAAAAATAAGTGCTATTTTTAAGATTAAAGGCTTACAGGACAACCTTAGTCAGCAAGGTTTGTTCTGTAAGGGCACAGTCACATGAAAATAGTGCAACAGACAAAAACCACTTTTTTTCTGGCCATCTGCAGCTCATGCTATGCAAGTAGTACATTTAAGGACACGTTTGGTTAGCAATACCTGTATTATTCACAACTCATAGGGAATAAGGAATTGCATCCTAAGCATCCCTTCCATTATATATGAAGAAAAATTCTTCCTGTTAGATGTACCTGATAAAATCAATTTGAAGGGTGGGAAAAGCCATCTCCATTCTGCTGCTGAAAGCAGTGCTGAAACTGAATACATTCACAGACCACAATTTGTTAGTGCAAAATTCCTATTACTTTTCTATTGACATCTCACAGACATACTGGTTTCTACAGTACTACACACTTCAAGATCCAGAAGAATTCAACAAGCTGGACATCCTCACAACCCACAGTGGTTAAGTAGGTATGAGCTCTCTCAGCACTATGCATGCATAATGGGTTCTGTTTGTTCTATCATATGAAAATTAAATCATCTTGAATTCATAACAAAGTGATTTAAGAACTGAGAGTCTTCATCTGTCATTCTAGGATGCACATGTAACAGGATATTGGTTTCAGTTCAACAGAGTATTTCCTGTATCTTTATGGAAAACAGTTAATACTTTGTAATGAGGTTCACACTCAGTGCTAGACTGTCAAGCTCCTGTGTGCTTAATCTGCAGCTTAGCACACAATCTCCTGATCCATTCTGTAGAGAAAGACTCCAGGTGACTGCCCTGCCTATACTCTGTGTCAGTATGTGTGAATGTGTACACAGGAACACACGTGCATGTGAGGGGAATAATTTGCTATAGCTTAATAAAGGCATTACTTACATGACATGTATAGAGATGCCCAAGAGATATGATGCCTTAGGCAGCTCCAATCTTTCTGATGATCCTCAGAGCAGAAAAGCCTCCTACACAGAGCTGTCTTTTAAAAGGCAGAGTCTTACTCCTAACATAAATTCTCATGTCTATATTCTGCATAACATGTCTGGAGGTGTGGTTGTGGTACTGCCTATTCAGTAGCTATGAAGAGATTGCTAAAGAGCATATGCCAGAGTAACTATTGAAACCTTTTTAATAACAGTGATTTGGGGGCACTGTCAGAGGTAACAGAAAAAAAAAATCAAAATCCTGTCCCATTTTGCACTGTATGATGTCACACAATCATTTTTTTAGTCTAGATTTAGAAAAATAACACAGTATCATTTTTTAGCATGACTTTTAGTCAAAAATTTTTTTATTACTTTAACCTTATTTAAGTATACTCTAAAAAAATAATTATTTTTTAACAGAAGAAGTCTCCCCAGTGCAGTTATGTCTGCACTTTTATTCACAAATCTATGCTGAAATATTGTAGAACTATGCCCATCAGGATAATGCATGAGACACATTGTTTTTCTACAGTGAAACCACTTTAAGAGAATTTTTTTAAGTTGGTATTCTAACTGATTACATAGAGAAAATGCCTTAGCTTGTAAAGATCCTGCAGCAGCATGTGTTTTTAAATGGACAGATGAATACATCATTCAGTCCTTACATCCATCACCTGTACTTAAAGGAAGAGATACATGGCAAACTTTTCAACCAAACCCAGGTATGCAGGATTTTACTTTCACAGAGGTTTTGAACTTACATTATTAGTATTTTAATTTAATTTATGGAACCTCCTTCAAACACATGCAGAACATTGCATGCCACTAGCATAAGATTTTTCTGCAATTATAATACCAATTTATTATTTAAGTAGAAAAAATATGGAAAATGTTAAAAGTTTTTGTTATTTACTGTTCTAAGAAGTGTTTTTTAGTAAGAAATTAAATTTATCTGGAAACAAAGTTTTAACATACTGAAGAATGATATTTGGTCCTGCCACTGTATTTCAGGATATCATTACATGGTTGCCTCAGCAAGTTGCTTTTGGTTTCAGCCTTCTCTCATTACTCCTTCCCATCTGACTGAAATCAGCTGATCTTTTATAGGCATTCCCACAGGCAGCCAGCAAGCTACTCACTTTCATATACTAAGCACCATATTTAGGGTGTGCCTTTTAAATACAGACACCAACAGGAATACAGTTGCCTCGTTTTGTCTGTCTCTTAAGGGCTGCCTTCCCATCACTAAACCTTTGCCAACCAAAGAGAAACCTTTCTCAACCTACATGCTTAGCTTTCTGATTTCATGTGTGCTTTTGCCAAAATTGCACATTTTTAATTTTTTTTCAAAGAGATTAAAAAAATGTTTAAAATATAATGCACATCACCTAGAGAAAATGTAATTAACTTTTAACATCCATGCAATCATTTTGTTATTGCTGCTAAAAAATAATTCTCAGAATCCATCTCTTCCACAATCTCCAAGAAAAATACTCTTTGTTTCACCATTTTCTGATTCATTTGACTTTGGAAGCAACATAAACACATTGCTGTGTTTAATATTGTTGCACAAGAGAATTCACAAGAATGAAATGTGTTCAAAGTTCCTAGAAAAAAATGTAGCAATGCAGGCTGCCAACTTGTTCAATGTCAAGCTCTAGGCAGTATAGCAGGACTAGCAGTAAATGACTCATAGTGAGTCACGCTTTAGCTATTTTTGCTTTTAAAGTAATGCCAGGCACTGTGTTAATATTCAACCCAGAGTAAATTTAGCAATGCAAGAAAACAAGTGTTTCCATGGTTGCTCCTTCACAATGTTTATGGTATATACACCGCCATTAGGCACAGGAATTAAGCCAAATTAAGAATATGGAAATGTTCCTCTTTCATTTACAACTGAATTTTGCTACGTTGGGATTCATGACTCACTTAGCTACTAGTTTTCCCAAGTCTAACAAAAATGTAAAGCCACAGCTAGCACACCACCAGCTGTACTGCTGGTGGTCAATAGCCTCTAAATTTCCTCTAAATTACAGCTTGTGCCGTGTACACAACTGAGCTGAAAGCCTGCTGGCCTATTAGTAACTGTGCAGTCAAAAGCAAGTGGTAAATGAACCAAATGGTTTATCATGATAATGAAGTCATGCATATCTTTTTCAGGACAAACCAAGACTGGCATGAAGGTCTCACTAGTGAAACTAACTACACCAATCATGGGTAACATGTTCTGACACTTTTAGGGAGGAGCTCACCGGGGGAAAGCTGAAGAGGAGCACTGAAGGGAAGAAGGAGGTTGTGGCATCATGTGAAAAGGGAAAGCAGCTGCAGAAATATGAGGAAGGATGCTGATTCAGGCTGGGGAGCAGTTGGGCAAAATGAGAGAAGTGGTAAAGAGAATACGACAGAGCTGGAAAATATCTTTCCATGACATAGCTGTGATGTGACAAAACCTATATGCAGACATGAACTGTATCACAACCATGTTTTCTTAGGTGAGTAGGTGTTTGTGGAAATGTGGAATACGAACCCAACTAATGTAGACTTCTGACACGGCATAACGAAACTGCTGGAGAATGGGAAGAATTTTGTCTGGTTACAGGGGGAAAAGCAAACAAAAACAACAAGAACAAAAACCAAACACACACCCCCCCCCCCCCAAAATACCAAACCTAAACAATAAATACATAAACAGAAACATGAAAACCCCACCCAAAACAATGGATGCTGCAGCAAAGGTTAGGTGAATAGTTTGCTTTGCCCACACTTAGAACAGAGCTGCTGCTGATTACATCTGATTGCTTGTTACACTTTTTTGTTCCCATCTTAATACAGTGATTTATTCATTAGTCTCAAATGGCAGTAATTACTATTTTTACTGTAGAGACTGATAAAGCAATCAGGAAGCTCTTAACATTTTTTCCCCTCAAAGAAAACTCTTTAGCTCTTCTGTACAAAGTCTTCTTCCATGCTGCAATAAGCAGGGCTTTTTTCTCCTGTTTTCCTACCTGATTATAAAGTAGCAGCTTAGTTCATAATGGAAATTTATAGATAGATCCTGATGAACTGCCTTTCAGTTTCATTAAGTCTTGGATTGATCCATAGACTTTCAAATAGGGATTGAGGGAGAATACTTTAAGAATGGAACAGATCCAAAGAACTGAAGCAAACTACAAACACTAAACCCAGAAATGATGAAAAAATCTGTTCAGGGGCCTCCTAAGCCTGAAGGTATCTAACTCTGGTAAGCTCCTCCCAGGTTCTTCAGGGATCTGAAGTTCTGACTGACTTGGCCAGAGGTGCCTCAGGCTAAGTAACAGGGAATACATGGCTTGTCCTGAGATCTCTTTGGTTCTTGAAAGCAGGCACAGCTCCATCCAAATGGAAGAAAAGGTGTTGATGGAGATGTGAAGAACCCAGTTTCCCATCCTTTGCTGAGCGAGATAACTACTTGAGTACACAATCATGCAACCTCTTGGCATCCTTCCTAGCCCACTTCCATTTCCAGCTGCATGTGATGCAGATTTTGCTTCAATTGAAGGGATGGAGAGTGCCCTCTACAGACTAGCCTCCAGTTGAGGGGTTCTTAAAAGCCAATGAGCAAACTGTAGAATGTCAGAGGTAAGGTCCATCCCACCCAGAAACCTTACTCTAATGATGAATAAAAGTAAACCCCTACAGAGGGCATAGGGCAGGGGAAGGCTACAGTGATGTTTTCCTGGTATTCTTGTCCAGCCTCCAGTAATCTGGTCAGGGGCATTTGAAGGATCCAGAGAGGGGCCAAAAGGACAGTTTCCCCATAAGGATTTTTCTTAGATGCTTATTTGTGAGCTTGTTTGCATCACTTCCTGGGAAACTGCTGTAGACACGATGCTACAATATAAAACACAAGCACTTTCACCAGCACTCCACTGCTTCTCTCCCTCATGAGATATTTTTGATGCCTGCTGGAACATCTGTTAAGCAACGTGCCTGAGATCATTCACTACAAGACTGGTAACACAACAAATCTACATCCATATTTGAGATTATAAACCATGATAAACCTATCCACGCTTGTAAAGTCAGATGCTGTGTCTCAAACGAGAACTAATAACAGCTGAAAGATTACAACTTAAACCAATCCTCAGTTGTGACAGAGCATCTGAATCCTCCAAGCCTGTTTTAGAGTAAGCATTAAAACCAGCAAAGGTGTTTGACTTCATTGACTTTGTGCTAATGATAATTGAAAGCACCCTACCCTACTCTCACCTCCTATGTCTTAGGTTATGTCTGAGAGACAGTACACACAAATACCACTTCAGCTCCCTGAAATTCCCAAATCCACAGACTAGAGCCATGGTCAATTTTCTCTCCAGCTACATAATGCAAGCATGCTCAGTCTCACAGTAAAAGCCCTGATTCATTCCCTCTGCATTACTTTACAGCTGGCACATTTTAGTTATCTTACACAATCCTGTGAGTGACGTCCATGTGTAAAGCAGACCATGATGACAGAATAGGTCTGTCATGGAACAAAGTTGTTCACACAGATGTGAATAAGCCTCCTTTTGGGAGCTGAGGCACTTAGCTCTGGCCTCTGGCATTCAGTCTGAGGTCCACACACCTAAAGGATGGGGGTTGCAGTCCTTTAGTGTTTTTCTATCTATCTTTCTCCATTTCAGTTCAACTTATGGAACAGGTTTGGCATAGTGTGAAGATCTCCAGTACATTTAATGGCATCAAGTTCAAGATGGAAAGAAATCATGCTTTACTGTGAAGTTATTGGTACCTGCATCTTTCAAGAGAGAAATGAAACAATGTGGATATAAAAAATTATGGTAAGCAGTGAATGCATGTGAACTTCTGGTAAGGAATTAGAGGATGTTTATTAATCTCACTGTACATTACTAGTTTGCATGTTACTATATGTTGCAAAGGTAGAACAGAGAAATTCCACTGATTTCAGAAGCTACATGATGCTTACATCTAAAAGCAAGACTAAAGCAAGATCTGTCTCATCCTACAGCTCTTCTGAAGGACACACCAAAGAGCTATATGGCAAGTAGTTTCAGGAATCATAAAACTACCAAGTGTCTTCCTTTCTGGAAACTGGAATACTCTGAAGTTATCATGAAGAGTGATACATGCTGATGGATTATTATTTAGTGAGAATTATCTCAGATCTCCTTCCTTGTTCTTCCTCTAGTGCTTTTTGTGCTGGCACTCAATCCAAATGCATTACTTGGTGTAAAGCTCTATTCCCTTTGATCCCTGTACATACTGGTTCCACAAAGTCTCACATATAAATGATTAAAATGACCATATAAGAAGGGCGAAACCCCCTACTGCCACTGCAGGAGGAAGATAAATACCCAAGTACCATAAAAAAATAATAAATAAAACAAAGGTACCTAAATTTAAAGCTCTACTGAGCTATACTTTCCTCCTTCCTCCTCAAATATACTAACCTCAAAATGGAACACCTCAACTGAAAAATTGTAACACTGAGATGCTCTCTCTCCTTTCTTTGCTTACTTCTCCTTGGACTGTTCTTCACCTGTTCTCCACCTGTTGTCCTGTGATCACACTTAGCTGAAGTTTAAGCTGTGAGCTCATGGCACAAGTATGGAATTCCCCTCTCTTTTATATTTACCTGAATAGCACACAAAACACACAATAGCAAAAAAAAACTGTACAAAGATGGCAGAGGCAATCCTTGCATTTTCACTGCCCAGATTTTTTCAAGCAAAATAGCATGAAGGAAGTGAAAGAAAACTGGTAGTGAAATTTTTTACCACCAGAAAGAAAATTTTCCATAAGGCATAATCTATTCATTGAAGTTTGCGGATTTTCAGATACTGTCAAGCTTTAGCATCTATGTCAATGCTTCTTCTCATCTGAAATTTGTAAAACATTTCTGCTGAGTTCAAATATGGTCACAAGATGTGAGATACCATAAGCTTCTCTGTTGCACAAATGGATTACCAGGGAGCCAAGAAATACAGGAACTGACCAGACTGAGCTAAACACCATTAAAGGACAACAACTCTACAAGCTAGGTGCAGTGCTGGCACAAGAACAAATGAACAAAAACTTGGTCACAGACTTGATTTGGCTGAAAATTTCTCACCATGTGAGCAAGGTTCTAAGATTTTTCATCACTCTTCCAACAGAAGTGGAAAAAATTAATGTATTTTAAGATGGCATTTTATTAGATAATGTGATTGAATGCATCATCAAGGGAAAGGAATCAGCATCCAGAAGCTCTCTTCCTGACCTATATGTTCTTACAAACAATAAAAATGCCATGCTGGTAGTCATCAATGTGCTCACTTACGAGAGAATTATACCATGACAGTAACAATAAATTACCCAAAGTATTATCCCTAAGTGTATAATAATAATAATAAAAAACTATTTCTATGCAACACTCCACTTCCTTTCTAGATTTTATATACTCTAATCTGAAAGCCAGGCTGATATAAAAGCAAGAATTATATCTTGCAGAGACTTTTGCAATGAAATAAAATGTAGATCTTTTAAAAATATATGTATAGATCAGATGAGAGACACAGAATGAGAAAAAAGGAATTCACCTTTTCACATATTCACTGATTGTAAGGGCAGATATTTATAACAGGAGAGACCTACATCTGATGCTCTTTCTGATTTAGATACTTCCCTCAGATGAGTACTTTTACCACAGGGTCAGTGTCTCTCAGGATTTCCTTCTTCAGTTTTTTCCATTTTACTATATATAGTTAAATACCCACTGAACACAGAGACACATTGATTCCAGAACTACAGGTCAATCACCCAGTAGGCCAAGAGTCAGTCAAGTTCTGATTTTAAATTGCTGAGACTGAAACCCAGATCTCCTACACTTCAGGTTATCCACAATGAAGAAGGGCTGTTTGAGGGGGTGGGTTTATTTCTCTTTCATTTGAACTACAAATTCCATGTCAGAGCACTAAATGCCAAAGCGAGAAACTATTTTGATCAGTCATAGTAGGAAGGCAATCATTTAATCTAAAAATCCTCGCCAGATCTATTGGCAACTGATGCTCTTTATTAGTCTACTAAAGGAATGATTGTTAAGGCAAGCTTCTGCTTTTTATGCTATCAATACACCACATTTTTGACCCAGAAAAATTGTCCCGGATTGCAAGAGAAAAGTTCTGACAGTTTAACTCATTCTAGCCTTGGTCCCTCTTTGCAAACTAACAACGACACTAGCTGTGGTGGTAACTTTGCAATTTGGACATCCATCTTAGGTTCTGCATGGCCCCCATTGCTATAGTATTTGAGCTTTTCATTTATCTGGTTTGGTTCTCTAGCTTGTTTCTCTCTCCAATAGCTCTGTGAAATTCAGAGTTTGTATGTCAGACACAATCATCATCATCACTTTAACTCATTCCATTTGAATTCTAGGCTTTGATCTAATCCTTCAAAACTACAAATCAGCTAGCTCACTCCTCAGCAATTCAACTATTTTTTTCCAGAAAATGCCCAGACAAGACAGCTCCAGAAGGACAAAACCCTGCCAAGTTTCTCCCTCAGGATAGTCCTTTAACCCTACCCAAAAGTCAGATCTCATTCACACAAACACTTCTAAACATGCTCATGTTGTTACTCAGGGGCTGCAATTTTCTCCTTCAGCAACATGCCATGAAAACGTTACACCAGCCACCCAGTGATTTGTTCTGAACCTAAATGACTTCATCCAATACGAGAAGACTGTAACAAAGCAAAGAACTAAAGCAAGGTCTCCTAAACTTGAAGCAACTTTCCTAAGCAACTTCCTAAGCACTAGATCCTTTTTTCATTCCTTTACTAGTGAAAGGAATTTTACATAAATGAAAAGTGCATGTCCCCCACACACCACTAAACTGTCATAACACCAATCCCACTTTCAGTTAGAAATTTCAACTTTTACGCTGAAGGTTTTTTTTTTCCATAATTAGTCAGTAAAAGGATTTTAAATTATTATTTCATATTAAAGAGACAAAGAAAAATACAGTAGCATTAGTTTTTCAGCTGATCCTCTGCCAACCCAGCTAAGCATAAAGACAAAAGCTAGGAAGTTAGGTACAGCTGAAAAGAAATCCAGAAGATAAATCAGTTATGTGAATTCACACAACTATTTATTCAAGTTTTACCTCTCTTATATGGTGAGGAATAGAATTACCTTGTCTACCTCATTGTGATCTTAGGATTAATTGGATGAAACTTATTAAGCATTATACTACAGTGTCTCACTGCAGCTTGTTTTCTTATCCTACTAAAAGAAAATTAAAGACTTCATTATTTCCTGAAATCTTCAGATAGACTGTTTTATGAATTTTAAGATATTGTAGTTTAACCTCAGCTAGTAACTAAGACCCACACAGCTGCTGTCTCACTCCCCTCTGTTGGGACGGGGGAGAGAATCTGAAGAGTAAAACTGAGAAAACTTGTAGGTTGAAATAAAGACAGATTAATAGGTAAAGCAGAAGTCATGCACATAAGCAAAGCAAAACAAAGAATTCATTCATTCACCACTTCTCATCAGCAAGCAGATGTTCAGCCATCTCCAGAAAAGCAGAGGTCCATCATACCAACAATTACTTGGGAAGACAGAAACCATTGCTCCAAACACATCCTGTTTTATTCTTTTCACCCCATCTTATAGTATATAGTATATAGCTGAGCATAACATCATATGACATGGGATATCCCTTTGGTCAGTTGGAGTCAGCTGTCTCAGCTGTATTCCCTTTCATCTTCTTGTGCACCACCAGTCTTCTCACCCAGAAGCAGAAAAGGCCTTGACTCCATGTAAGCACTGCTCAGCAGTACCTAAAACATCCCAATGTTACCAACACTGTTTCCAGCACAAATCCAAAAGATAGCCTTATATAAGGTACTATGAAAAAAATCAACCAACACAAAATCAGCACAAAAGAGAATTCCTTTTGCAGTCATTTTTTTCTACCCCAAACTAGTCTAAAATACATTTTTTCTTTGTTTACATCATTATTTCTCAGCATATGCATGGCTTAAAGTACAATCTATCAACAGGGCATAATGGCATCTACTTGAACATTGAAAAGCAAATTGAAAATCTTCTCCATTCAAAATGTTTGCTTATTGATAGCAACTTTAAATCTATCCTAGTAAGATGTTAAATCATGACACATACTTTTTCCTTTCAAAACCTCTGAGACTTTTTTTTTCTTCAGTGGAAATGGGCAAGGAAGAGCTTTTACAACCACAGTGTTGCTACTTTCCAAGCTACATTACAATGACTGGTTTCTTATAAGAAAAAGTTGCCTCAGCTATTATCATGTCTCAAAATCATTTGTTCCTTATCCAAAAAATATCTTTTCTACATTTGCCAAATTGAATCCTTCAGCAACCTGGCATAACCAGCAACATTGTCATTCACTCAAATCATAACACTTTCTACAAAATGCCTACTGAAGTCTGCATCTGTTGGGTGTTTGCACAGACCATGGTTATCAATGATTCCAAAGTACATGTTATCAGCTGCTATAAAAGGGCTATGGAAACCTGTCATCCTTTGGGCACCGAACGTGAAACTGAAGAACCTTCAGCAAATACAGCAGTGGCAGCTAGGATCACAGGAGTAGAGATGATACCTTATGATTAGCTCCTTTTACAGGGTATCAGAAATTTAAACTGATACATAGAGATTAAAGATAGATCTTCCTTTCATTTTGTGAAGGCAAAATTCTCATACTCTGTGCCAGAAGATGCCTTTGATATATACATATATATTGGCATGAAATAAAAAGAGTTGGTAATACAACTTTAAACAAAAAGTGGGATTTTAAATTTACAGAAGATACAAAATGCAAAGATAGAATTCCTGCAGTAATCATGACTTAATTCCTATGGGCTCAGTCCTGCAAGGTTCTGTACTGTGGTTACAATAAGGAAGTGAAACATGCCAGCCATCTCACACATTTCAAAGGATCTACTCATGCATTTTAATTTGGGCAACTTGCTTAAGCATTTCACCCTATCAAAAGGAGATCACTAAGCACTTTGCAGATCCAGGATCCTTATGGGCAACAATAGCATCAGTCATGCAGGGTTAAGGTCACAAAAATTTTTCCTTACAAAGCACATACACAGTGATTCAGAATTTTCCGTTATTACCAGATTTAGTGACTATCCCTCAATGTGCTCAATTATTTGGGAAAGATACTGTAGCCATTTTGAGGTAAACAAAAGGGTTGGGAAAAGGGGGTTTTAAAAAATAATCAACACTTCTTTTCTACTGATCTAGCATGTTTGAGTAGAAAAACGAAAATGTTTTCCATTAAAAATAAGTGGGAATTTAGAAATATAGGATAGTTCTGAAAACAGACTTCAGAAAAATCACTTGCTGTTCACATAAAACCTGTCTGACAGTGTTTTGACACACCTTATCAGAGGTGGAGATTCTGCATCATTTTGCACAAATTCCAACTAAGGTAGCTGCATAATAAAGGCTCACAGATTGAGGGAGAATGCCTGCAAACTGCCTGAAAGATAAGCAGGACAGAAACCACTCTGAGTCATATCACCCTTACTGCCACAGAGATGCACTTTCCCAATTTCATTTCTGTGCTTAGTTGTTGCTAAAGTTCAAAGCTAAGAAGGTCTGCAGAATGCCTAGAGAAAAGGACAATCTGAAGGTGACAGAAAGCTGTTCCCCTCCCTGAGTGTTAGAGCTACCTATTGCACTGCCTGTCACCTGTCAGGTGGCAGGGAACAGCCACACAGCTCCCAAGATGTCAAGAGAGAAAATGTATTAGCTTTCTTAATTTTCCATTAAAATCAGGTTATATTTAACTGCTTCACATTCTGCACCATACCTAAAAATGGTCCGTCAAATCCTAGTTAATTTCTAAAGTAGCAAGACAACGTGAGAATACAACATTTCCTTGTTCAGCTATTCCAGAATACAAATGCCAAACTCTGCATAAAAGATGTGCAATGATTAATGGCAAGTCATTTTAGCATCTACCCCATTTGCTCCTTTGAGACAGAAAAGGTTAGAACAAAAGAGAACTCCAGGAAAACTCCTCCAAGAAAACTTCTCTGAGGTTTTTCTATTTTAGCTGATTTAGCAATAGAACCGAATTCCAAAAAGGAGCTAAAAACTGGACCATACTGTATATGTGTGCTTGAAATAGAGCAGGAGTTACACACTAAGTCGTGCCCTAACTTAGCAGCTCAAGCCAAAATAGTAACGAGGTAGTTGTTGTAACTCAACATCAAGCAGTTTTAAAGTGTGTCCTAAAATTTGCAGACATTATAATATGCTGTGGGACTAGTATTGTAGGACTCACGCTTTTGAAAGCACAACTCATACAGGAGTAGCTAAAAATACACAGATGACTTGACTTGAGCATGGCTGTGGAGTATTTAATAGGGTGACCTTAATGTTCTCCTTACAAAATTAAAAAAAGCAAAAGTACACACGGTGTGCTGTAGGGCAAACTACCAGCTCATCAGAACTGGTAGACATCTTATATAGATGTTATGTATCTTCAGCTCAGCTGGTATTGCAGCCTAGAAACTCCTACCTCTAAAGCCCACTCTTTCTTTACAGTAACACTACTTTCTACCACTCTTTCTTTACAGTAACACTACTTTCTATGCGGCATATATGATGTTTTAGGTAACGCTGACAGCATTCAATTAGACATCTCTGCATAATAATTTACTACATAAAGCCCAACAATGAGCAGAGACTTTTTGTATCATGGAGCACATGCATCTGTTTAGCCTCTCTCAAAGTTGTTAAGACTAAAGGCCTTGATGCTATAAGAATAGGATCTGCTATTTTCTAGCTTGTGAATAAATCTCTGCTCTTCAGCTCCATGTATCTTTTTAGAGGCTGGACATGACTGAGAAAAATATGCAGAAGAATAGAGGGAGGATTAGGGGTAATTAGGGCAAGCAAATCACATAACTACAATAAATAGAGAAACTGAACAGTCTTACAGGTTCCAGGTCACTGTATCATACAGAAGCAAATTTATGTATGTGAATATAAACTCCACTGATCTTCAATCACTCACTACTACCCAGGAATTTCTTGGAGCCTTCTTGGTAAAAGAGCCTTTTGAAAAGGAAAGTAAAGTAGGAAAGTGACTTTATGGTGGTTCAACAGATTATTTAGGCAGAAGACATAACAGTAATGCAAGTTTGAGGCAGCAGAATTGTGCTTGCTTTGAAAACTTTGACTTCCAATTTTCCACCTGTTTTCTATCTGAAGGCCTGTGGTGGCATTTAGTTTTCCATTTCAAAAGAACGTGGGCTGCACCAGACTGTTCATTTGAATACATGTTCATTATATTGCATCCAAGACTGTTTGTGAAAGCTTACAAAAAAATTTCCATTCAACCCTTTAAATTGCATTAAATGCTGCAATAGGAGCAAAACCAATGGATTTACCTCACCAAAAACATCACTTCTACCAAACCCAAGCTGACCCACCTGATCAAGTCTATGTACTGAACATAACAGTCCATACAACATCATCATGCATTCCATTTTGGGCACAGTCTGATATCTAGGCACAACTAAAATGTCCCAGTGGTTAGTAAGACAAATCTGGATTTCAAGCAGTAGTAGCACAGTGATGTCTTTGTATATATAAATAGACATACATATTTTAGACAGTAAGTCTTATTATGCTTATTTAATTTGTTGTTTTGGTTTGTTGTGTTGTTTTTTTTTTTTTACTAACAGGTCTGCCAGTTAGAACTCAGTCCCACAGCCTGAGCTAAATGTATTAGTAGGACATACACCCCTTCCTCAGGCAATTACAGGGTAGAAAGTAAATCCAAAGTCAGTTATCAAGATTTTATCTTCTCAGTTACAAACACCTGGAAATTAGAAATTACAACATAATGGTGGGGCAGTAATAATTTTATGGTTATGTAGGGAGTGAAAATTACATTGTTTTGTGGTCTGCAACTTGGTATGTTCATTCTTAGAGTAGTGCCAAGAGCTTTATTAAACTCAGGGATCTGTATTAACACTTGAATCCAAAATCTAAAAACTATAAGGATGGAAAACAAATGTATTAAGCCTCAAGCTCTAATTCTAGGAAGTCTTGAAATATCAGATCTAAAATTCACCTTGTTGAGCATGTCCTCACATTTCATAAATCTCTAGAGGGAAGTAATCCAAAGTCCAGTGAAGTCAGTGGGAGAATTATTTCCACTAGTTTCAGGAGATTTAGGATAGAGCTCCGAAAAACACAAAACTCAAGGAGAGCTACAGGAGAGTATCCAGAATACCATTTTCTAGTAGTATAAATCAAAAATCTACGACTCCTGAAGTTCCTGAGATACTAGTTTATGTTGAAATCAAAATGCAAGGAGGGGAGGGAACAGGTACATGGGTCAAGGGACAGCAAGCAGAACAATATGATTTCAAAACATAAATATGATTGGGGAAGAACAGCACGAATAGTGTTAGAGATCATGAACTTTCCTGGCAACAGTAATCAGAGTGGTATTTTAATGGCTGCTATACGTGCAGAGCAATAAAAGCATACAGTTTTGTTCTGTTGCATCAATACTACAACTGTTCACTTTCAAACTTTCCTGGTAATTCAAGCACAAGTAACTTAGAATTATAGCATTTGATTAAGTCATGTGAATTAAGAAAAAAATTATTTTAATACATTGCAGTGTTACATGGTACATGGATAGAAGCTGTAAACCTGAGAACACACACAGTAAGCATTTTCCAACAATACAGTTCTGCGATTAAAGCAAAGGTCTTAGAGTTGCAACACATCCTAAGTTGTGAAACAGGAGCAATTTGTTTAAGTGACAAATGAAAACAGCTTACCTAATCCTTTTAGAAGATCCTATCAATTAAGGAAAGAAAAAAGAAAAGGGGGAAAAAAAGAAGCCTTCAAATGCATAAGCCCACCTTACAGAGAAAAAGAGATGGGAACCAACTTTTTAATGATATTTGCATTTGCACGCCACAGGAACTGTAGGAGTCCAAGGTACTACCAAGGTAATTACATGTGCTTTTTTCTACACAGATATCAATTTAAATAAGATTTTAAAGAACACTCATCTTGGTTTGTGCCATAACTGGCAGTTCTATATTTTAGGACAGTTAGTCACATCTTACCATTTGGCATTCAAAGAGTCTATTTTATAAAAAAATAAGACTTACATTGTTTTCTCATCTCTTTAAGTTGATCCTTAAAATACATGTATTTTTCATTCTTTTGCAAATCTGAGTCACTGTTCATGCTCTCCAGTGCAGTAAATTTTTCCTTTACCAAATTTTTTAAATCTGGTATATTTTCTGGTTTTTCTCTTTTTATCTGTAAAGGAATAAGAAATAGAATGTTATTTATTCCAATACATTTTAATACAGTGTGAAAGTCATCAAGCTAAAATTCATTAACACAACCTGTTTTTTTGGACTACAGTTTGGATTCCTGTTCTGAAAACGTAACGTCTAGGTAGCTATTTTTTTCAGCAGAAGTACCTATAAAATGTGGAGGCTAACTTCTTGGTGTCCTGTAACTCAGCTGCTGTACACAGGGTATTTCTCACACTAAAAACAGTGAGAACTGAACCTTGCAGTCAAATTTACATCTCTGACTGGTACAGGACAAAATATTAACAACAACCAGTATAACACTGAACATGAATGAAACTAAAGAATACGACTGCCTAAAAACAGAGAAGGGGAGTGAAAAACAGAAATAACTTTTTAAAGAGGAGTCTTAGATCCTCCACTCTCTCACCATTTTGAGGAAAGCTGATAATCTACATGCATAATGAGTGTGATAACACCAGCAAAGGCAGTATGGATAGTTAATATAAAAGGAAACCACCTCAATATATTTGTGCCGTGTGAAGCATTATGCTGTGCACGCAGGCAAAAACACAGCTTCTTGAAAAGTACCTGCATATAGCAATTATATCTGGAATGATCTGAAGGATAAATGAATAGAAATAAAAGAGAAGTCATCACACAGGCAACATTATCACACTCCAAGAGTGCAAAAGCACTTTGAGAACTCCCCCAAACCAATTAGAATTTTCTCTTCTGTTTCTCAATCCAACATTAAAATCAAAGGAACCGTACAGGCCTTCGTAACAACTAGCTTACAGGTGGTAGAGACTGAGCTGTGCAATGATGATCAGTGACAGCACAAACTCGGAAAGAAGGTGGACATACGTCAAATCCTTAATGCTAAGCATTCTCTGAACCAGACAAAGACTATTTCTATCCCAAACATATGGTCAAACACACCAATCTGAAAAAGAGGAGGTAAGCACCATTTCTGCTGAGCCACTCTTCCCCTACCGCACACATTAAATTCTGCCCCTCACCAGAGCATGAAACTGTTCAGTGTGAAAGACAGGAAAAGAGCCTAGTGAGAAAAAAAAATGTTCACTTTGAATTGTTTACAAGCTTCTGGGTTTACAAAGACCTTGGAGAACCTATGGAATATATTTTATTTCAGGAGCCAAAGAAATTATATATTTTCAAACAAAAATGGACATTGCCGATATATAAAATGCTACATACCCAAGAAAACTTTACCTTCCTTTTAATCGAAGCAAAGCAATCCATAAAATTATTATTTCTTCCAAGAGTAAAGCCAGTTTGGCACATCTACGTTAAGCAGATGCAAGTTGTGGCAAGAAGAAACGTAAGAAAAAAAGAACATGCACTGCCAGGTGATAGTATGTAGTCTTCAAAGGCACCTGGAGATAAGAGACCACCTACCACAGCATCCAGCTGTGAATGAGAAAGACTCTGGGATATCTTGGTACTAAAGGAGCAGGGTGCCTGTGAAAACCAACAGTGTGTCATCACAGATACTCAGACTGCTGCATAAAACCAAGCAGTAGTGCACAGTCCTTATTCTATGAAACCTGATAAAAGGGGTAAAGGAGAACAGAACATCCTGAGCCCAGGGCAAAGGGGGCAATCACACTCACTCAAATGATTTGCCTGTGACAGCATCATAGCAAACTGCTGCAAAGAAGGCCTATCACAACCAAACCCAACATTATTCAGTTGGAGAAGAGATTTGGCCATCTAGTGTATGCAACCATAAGAAAGCTGACATATATGTAACAAAGTTTAGGAGCCAGCATGCTGTTTGCTGAAGGTAACATCAGCAATTCCACCAGTTACGAAGGAAAAAAAGGTCCTTCACACCAGCTGTATTCCCAACAGCTATACTTTATGTTGTGAGGATAGCCCAGCAATACACTCCATATGACACTGGCTGAACCAAACATCTAACACAGAAACCTAAAATGTCAGATAGAGAAATGCTCAAAGAACACTCTTTCCTATATAAGTTTAACTTCTTTCACATTTATAATTTAAATTCAGTTTCTGTTCACCTCCAGATGAATGCTTCATTAAAATGATTAGTAGAGACACCATTCCTGACCACACTCGATACTATACCATCATGTATGCTATTACTGAAATGCCAAGTAGACCTTCTGGAAGGTCAACACATCACAGGTGAATCATAAGGCATGTCCACCCACTATAACAAGTAAATATGTTTGCTCTGCACAAGCAAGTTCTCTTTGGTGCTGCATATCCTCTTCCATGAAGAGGGTTGAGAATGGTCTAAGCCAACAATGCAAATGAAAACAAATTAAAGAGACCATGACATCAGTTCTAGTTCCCCACAATGGGACAGAATTGCAACATCTTACACACTGCATGAGTACAACACCCTTACAGGTACATTACAGTTTTCTTTAGGTCTCACCATCCACTTGTACTCTACAGATTCATGATGGATGTAGTGATGATGAGATCAGCATAACAAAATGTATGAGGACAATGCAAACACAGGATATGGCTAAGGGACAGGATAAAATTATTAGTGTTCAGGGCCACATGTTGGGGTCATACTTCTTTCTGGTCTCAGCAGCATGTCAGAAAAATGCTTACTTAGCAAATGTGAAGCCATTGGCATGTTCAATTTGTCAGTAAAAGTTACTTCACATGGGAACCATGAAAGACATGTTAAGCAAACAATTGTTCATTTAGTAGCACCATCAGCCAAAACCAGCACGCTAAGTAACACCTTCCAGTCATTAGTCAATCCATGGAGAGTTACATTGATTTTGAAATGGGGTGGAGGCACGCACACCCTACATAGCATCCTGGAAATGACATTTAACTATGAACTGGGAGTGTTCAGGACGTATGGTGAAAAGAGTCAGTCACAACAGCTTGTTTACAGCTATAGAAAAAGCAAAAGGATCTGCTGTGACAGTCCCATAGCAGCAAAGAATCACACAGGTATTTAACATGGGAGCTCAGCAGTAAGAGGGAGAACAGACACGTTACACATGATAATTAATGATACTCCATACATGATCTACCAGCAGTGCTGACTGAAAAGCACGTTCAGAAACACTAAAAAAACCCCAATTATTTACAAGAACATAGCTGTGGTTTACTTATCAGAAGATACATTTGCTCATAGCAAGAGACCACACCATTTGGTCACAGCTGATACGTGCAAAGAGTTTAATATATTTGATGGGCAATGCTTATGAAACGAGCCAGCTCATGGTAAGTCTTTGACAACTGGCAATGGCTGTAAGGATGAGCCTTCTGTTGTAGATTCTTTCACTGGTTATGTGTCTGTCTGTGCATAAACTGTTAGACTATGACTCCAAAAATCAGGCTTTTTGAAAGGCCAGCTTGCACCGGCTAGGATAATGGTAAACTCAGGGTATTTTAAGGGGCAGCCTGGGGAATTTTTATTTCATCCCTTACTACAACCACCAAATAGGAAATAAATTATTCTGTTCCAGACTAGTCACCCAGAACCAATGAGGTCAAAGGTACCATAGATTGAAATTAGGCCAGCATGCAGTATTCATCTACATACAGTAAGGGATCCGTGCCTAAAAAGGCACTAATTAGCATATCCTTGCATGCATCATTGCAGCATTTATTAATCTGTTCTTTCCAGTATTATGTCTCAAAACAGTAAACAAATATTATTTAGCCTCAAACACTCACTGTGACACATGTATCATCAACTGCATTTTACAAACGTGGAGAGTGCACCATGAAGAGTTGAATAACTTGACCTACAGTCACACGAGGAGACTGTGGCGGAATCAAGAACAAATAAATCCCAGTTCTGTGCTTTGAGTACAAAGCCATCATTTTACCTTCTCTTTCAGCTGAGGGAAAGTTCAAATTAACATGTGCGTTTGATTCACTCTCTACAAAGAGGCCTGAAAAAGCTTGTGGCTTCTTGGCAAACTTTATGATAAAAGGACGGCATTCTGCACACCACAAAAATGCTCCACTGGACTTTGCATTGTGCTGGTTTGCCGTGTGACGCTCCACAGTTATTTTTGAGCCTTTTCTGTCTTCTCTAGCTCTGAAGTCCTTTAGCTGTGTAATTATAATCCTGTCACTGTTTCTAGGTACTCTTTTTCAGGGCTATCATTCACGTCCTTTGGTTCTGGGAAGCTTGCTAGTGCCACTTATTTTATTTCTCAGAAAATTCTTGTCATGCCTGAATCACATGGATGTTTCCTCAAACCAGTGACAATCTCCAAAAGATCTTTCCAAAAAAAGTCAGAATTCTCACCTTAATCTTCCAATCCAAATGTTATTTCTTCCCTGTAATTTAATCCCTACAAAATATGGATTTTAGAAGTTTAATTTATGGATATTATTGACATTTGGTATTTTTGATGTAAAGAAACATTCCTGCTTGATAATCACCCTTTTAATGATCAAGTCAGCTAAAATGGCAGAATTTCTTCTTTTCTCAGATTCTTTGTTATTTCATTTATAAAAGGGAGAATGCCTAGTCACTCATTGCTAAGAAGTTCAGAGGTATGTCGTTACCTAGATATTTATATCCTTTTGGGACAACCTGAAAAAAGATACACTGATGTCTCCAGCTAACTCTAAACTCACAGTAACTTAGACTGCATTCAAACTGAAGCCACATGCCTGCCCCTGTGCTTATGGAACACTGACAGCAGCTGCATCTTATTTAGTATCTTACAGCTCCTCTTGGGATGTAACTTCTTACCTCTGTGAATTTGATATGATAAAGGAACTCAGTCAGGATTTTATTAGACAGACAACTTCGCATAGTGGGGGGTGACTAGCCAAAAACATCCTATGAATACCCTGTTTTCAGAACCAGGTATCTCACACTTTCTGAACTGACATCACTTTAAATGTCTGACCCAGGCATTTTAAATCTAAAACTACTTACTTCAGAGAATAAATGCCAAGAATTGGCTGGCTATAAGAATGGGCATTGTCAAAAGAGCCTCTTTGAGCTTCTCCATCAGATAAAAATAACTCTTCTCCCTTTATTTATATCTGCTATGCAACAAAATCAACCAAAACTGTGTGTCACCTTTCTTGTTTAATAGTTCCTACATCCTATTATTCCATCCTTACCTCACTAAATAATTTATTACAAATATGCATCCTTTCGACACACATTTATTTTACCTCAGGCTAAGTCAAAGTTTGCTGTGATTATTTATTATAACCAAATTATTTCACTGAGAGGGAAAATAACATGGGAGCTAAGTAAATTTGTGGGCTGAGTCACCCATACACTTTGTGAATCATGTGAGAACCAACTCGAAGTGAGTCACCACTGTAACCGAATCAGGCTGCAAAATTTCAGCTCAACCTAAACAGTCATTTATTATTCTTCAATGGCTGGATTCAAACCCTTAGCAAATATCAGATCATTTGTTGATGCACAAATAAAACACAGCTCTTAGAAACATCAGCAAGGGCAGTCAAAAAGGATATTGTCACTCAGCAGCAGGAGCTGCACTAGTTTGAACACAGCTTTGCCGCAGTCAGAATTGCCCAGGGGCCCACATCTGCTTCAGGAGATTCAACACCTCTATACATCATGGATGCAGGGCTGGGAATCTGCTTGAGCAACACCTTCACAGACAGTTGTGAAATGCCAAAAGAGGCATATTTATAAGGGCTGACCCATACTTACGACAAATACTGCACATTAAACTGTACGAGCACAGCAGAAAATGACTGTCAGCACATTTCAAACATCCTAAAACTCTACCAGAGTACCAGTCTGAAGGTGAGGCAGGGTTGCCATGGTTTAAAAGCAGTGTGTCAATATGGTGGCTGTAACGAAGGTGTCCCTCATAACGAATTCCTAGTACCTTCCATGATTTATTTTCCCTACTTGGAACACAGCTGGAGATGTTTAACCTTTATAAAGAAAACAGCACACACTGCTTCCCTGTGTACTGGGCTATATCCAAACAAAGTCCTCGCAGGTCATGGCGCATTACAGTCGTTTAGGTAAGGCCAGAAACCGACTCCAGCCTACTCTGTTTGCTTTCTTTCTCCTGTTTAGAAAGGAACCATATATACAGACTGGGATTAAAGTAAATTAGCACCAGGTGATGAAACAAAATTGCCTGGATGCAAATGCAAAGTTTACAGCCTGAACAGCATTTCTTGGTGTTTCCATCTGTTAGAAGTTTCACCCCAAGCAAAATGCTTTAATCTGCACATATTTCAACAGGAAAAAAAATGCTCTTTGTATTTTGTGCAGTTACCCACTACGGTAGAGACAAGACTGTGAACAGCTTTTTGTTTCTCTCCAAGACACCTTGTGTACTGCTCCACAAAGAGCACAGGAGTAAAAAGCAGCAATGAAAGTGGATCTTACTGACATATCAGTATTGAAACTACTTGCTACCAGTAGTGTACAACTGGCTCATAAAGACAGCAATAAATGTGAGTGTTAGAGGTGAGGTTTTTCCCAAGGTAGCAAAGTCAAGAAAGTTAGTGAATTTAGCACCTTAATCCCTTCAGCATTACTGAAAGCCCAATTGCCCATGGTTTGCCATGAGGGTTGGACTGAATTTTCTCAATGATTTCAACCAAACAGAAGTCTCTATGCATCTTGTTTTCTCTGTAGATTTTCAACACATAAAGTATGAGTATGATAAAGCAAAATATTTTACACTATTCTGGAGTCAGTTACCAAAACATCTAAAAAAAATGGTTCAAGGCACAGTGGAGGAGCAAGTACAGAAATTTACTAATCCCTTTTTCTCTAAGAACTTTTAAGTTCTGCCACAAACCATTTATATGCAAGCTAATTTTGGTGCACTAGAGATACACAGCATCTTGTTCTAAGCAGTTTTGCCTAAGCACAGATTAAGGCCTATAACAGCAAAAATAACAACTCTTATAAAATTGTTGCTTTGTATTAACGATATATTCGAAACTGAGGCAGATGGTACATCTGTTTTAGCAAGGCTGATTCAGCAAATGCATCAGGCTGTTGAACCAGTTTATCAAGTAGCTGATTAATTCACATATTTAGAAAACACATTAGCATGGATATTAGAGCTTTTTTTTTTCTTTAATATCCCACTCAAACTGATGGGAATTTAGACATTGATTTAGTGGGAGCTGAAGAAGGCCCTAAGGTAATTTCAGATTAACAACCTGTTTACTTTTGTATGGGTCTGTTTAGTTGACTGAGATCACTAAAACCCATGTGGAAATAAAAGGCCAAATCCTAAACCAAGTACAATTCAGTGTTATCTTCACCAGCCTCCACAAAACACTGTTGATTTATGCCATCTATGAAGCTGATGCCTGTATAAATACAAAGGGTGACTTATCCTTTGGAGACCTGCACACTGCATGTATTGTTAAAATCAGCTGATTTCCCACGAGGATGTTTTCCATATTCCTTGGATACACCTCCAGTGAAAGTCAAGCAGCCTTTTTCAAGTTTTACTTCTTTTTTTTTTTTAATTCGTCTGATGAAACTCTTGTCCTCAAAAAGTTCTTCATCACTTACAGCATTTCTTCTTCATATTCTCCAAAACAGCTATGTGAGTCATATTGTCATTTTTCATTAAGACTAAATGTAACCTTTACACTTTTGGGAAACAGAAACAAGATTTCTTAAGTACAGACTCATACTTTATTTGAACTGACATTAGTTGAAAAACATATATCCTGGCTGACACTTGCAGCCTAGACTCACCGAACTAATATATCTATATTAATACATGGATCAAGATGGCAGTACTTCTGCCAGGGTCAGCTTCACCTTTAACACACAACAGTGAATTCAGTGATGGTGCAGAGCTGCACTTAGCACACACACAAAAAACCCAACAATCCACAATCAGAACAGTGCCACTGCAGCATATCCCCACAGGTTCCTTATAAACTGGAGTACCCATTTTACACTGCAGTAGGCAGAAAACACCTCATCTGTGTGACAGTCCCCAGTCTGTGCCCTCTGGCAGAATTGCCTTTATTTTGAGCTTTACTGGCAATGCCTTAGAGACACATTTCTCTCTTGACCCCTTCCACATATCACATTCTTCAGTCATTATTAGTGATGTTTTCTTATCCAGCTTCCTATTGGGACAGCCCTCAGGAAGAGTTATTAGCCACTAAATCCCAGGTCTTACTTCCATTCTTATCCTTCTTGATTTAGCAGTTCTGACTGACAGCTTGCACCTCTTTCCTTGTCTTGGCCAGCACTCTATGTGATTCTTTTCTCTTCCACAGGACACTCTGGTATGCTAGCATATCCTTTTTGTTATATAGGTGTCCCAGGATTTCTCAGTTCCTTAGTTTTCAGAGGCTCCCTGTGGGCACTGTATCATTCGACAGAGAAGGATATTTTCAACTGCGATTCTTTGTCTCCCCTTTGCTTATAGTCCTGTCATTGTTACTAATGCAAAGCCTCAGAAACAGGATTGTATCAGAAAATTATAATTCTAAGTGCCTTTGGTCCTAGTATGCTGGATTAATCTTGTCCACATTACCTCCCTACACATCGTTCCACTGAATTTCCAAAATCCTTGGAGGCTAGCTCACTTTTCCTGTTAACTATCAGAATGTCAAGAGGCTGGTTCAAGAGCCTGAGGCAAGTGGGGTAGTTCAGCCTGGAAAAGAGAAGATTCCAGGAAGACCTTATAGCTGCCTCCCAATACCTGAAGAGAGCCCACAGGAAAACTGGAGAGGTACTTTTCATAAGCGGGTCAAGTGACAGGACTAGGAGGTTTTAAACTGAGGGACAGTAGGTTTAGACTAGATCTTATCAAGAAGTTCTTCAGTATGGGGGTGGTGAGACTCTGGAATAGGTTGCCTAGAGTGGTTGTGATTGCCCCCTCCCTGGAGGTGTTTAAGACCAGATTGAATGAGGCCTTGGGCAACCAAGTCTAGTTGAGAGGTGTCCCTGCCCATGGCAGGGGGCTTTTAGTAGATGATCCATGAGGTTCCTTCCAACCTAAGCCATTCCATGATTCTATGAATTTACAGTCCTAGCTCTCATATTTAGTACTGGTTTTGAACTTGTCCTTCCTCATTGTCATATTACTTTAATTTCCCTTTTTTAGCTTCTTTTGAAACTCCTCTCATCACCACTCATCACAACTCTTCAGTACTGCTCTCTCCTTTTAACTCTATCAAACTCGCTTCCTTCCATTTCTCTGACTCATTCACTGTATATCACTCGTGAAACTGATCCCTTTCTTATTACTAGCCCTAACTATGGGATGCCTTCATTCTTCCCTTTATATATTGCACTCTCACTAAACACCAGCCTCTGAGTTACTGACAAAGGATGTAGGGAGAAGATGGAGTGAGCCTCCTCTCCAGGCATGGGGCAGCAGTCTCACAGGAAGGATAGGTTATGGTGACCTATTCACAGGCTGCTGTAGTACACGTTCAACCAAGTGCACCAGCTGGCACCTAGCAATATTTTGCCCTGAGAGTGCTACTGCCATGCACTTTCCTCTGCTGACCTCCCTAAATTACATCATTATAAAGTGAAAACACACCATCCAAAGTGGAACATTGTAACTCACCATAAGTAACTAAATCTTATAGTCACATCTCAGAGATTCATAGATTCACAGCATGGTTCAGCTTGGAAGGGAACCTCAAAGATACCTAGTTTCAACCCCTCTGCCATGGGCAAGGACACCTTCCACTAGACCAGGTTGCTCCAACCTGGCCTTGAATACTTCCAGGGAGGGGGTATCCACAACCTCCCTGTGCAACCCCCCTCTCTCTCACCACCTTCACTATACAGAATTTCTTCTTAATATCCAGTCTAAATCTACCTTCCTCAAGCTCTCAACTTCAACAGGGATCTTCTCTATGAGTACATGTCATAGCAAAATATTTACATTTTACTTGACACCACTCTGTAGTTATTCACAATCAGATGAAACTTCATCTGCTTCTCAGCCAATCTCTTGTTGTTTTGGCCAGTTCCTATAGATTAACTATCATCAATTCCCATCATGGTTGTTCCCCTTTGTTTTCTGTCATGCAATACAGTCACACAATACTTCTTGATTCATGATTTTCTGTTCTCCACCAACCTCACCAGCACATTCTCCTGTCCAAGGAACTTAAGTTTTTACAGCAGACACAGCTCATCTCTATAAAATATGAGGCAGATGAGATCTGCCCTTGGTTCTCAAGTTCATGACTGACTCCTCTAAGGAGCAATGAGGAACCTCATCTTGTTATATAAAATACTACAAGCAAAAGAACCCACAAACAGGACAAACAACTCCCTGAGGAAGTTACAGATTGCAATCACCGAATAGATAGATCATTAACTGGCCAACTGTTTCATTGTTTGCATGACAGAGAGAATGAAACATGCCTGCTGCAAAGTTGGGTAACAAAACTGAAGGAAAAAAAAGAACACCCAACTCACTGGCAGAAGAAAAAAAAAACTTTTGCAGAGTCACTAACTCAAAATGGAATAATTAAAACTCCCACTTCAGAAGCTGCTTCTTTGAAGTGGAACTGCAGATCTCTATTTGCATATTAGGAAAGCTTGTGTCGATTTCCATGCTCCATCTGGGCAAGAGATTGCAGATGAGGATGACAAGGTTCTGAATTAGGACAAATCAAGTGGATGCAGACTCATGAAATCCTGTAGAGATAATTATGAGTCTCCTAAGATAGTGCCTTTAGTATATTAGCATGGTTTCCTCCCTCACCAGTAAATATATTTTAAAAATATACAATGTCTTCACGTCTGCTGTTTAATACATCAGCCCTGCTGAAATTCCTGCACCCTTCTATTTGGTCTAAATTCCTGCTTTGTGGCATACAAGTAAATGAAAAAAAAAAAAAGAAGAAGAAGAAGAAGAAGAAAAAAAGTTGCAGCAAAGATGCAAATTGTAGCACAGAAACTTTAGAGATCCTGCTACCTAATGCAATCCTCTCCCTACATGAAACAGTCAAACTTTCTATAAAATGGATGGAGAAAGCCAGAGTCAATAAAACAGACATCACAAAAGCCAGCTATCTAAGCAAACACTGTCCAAGAGACAGGGAGTCCTATTTGTCCAATGGCAATGGGTGCCTCAACCACAAACCCTTTCCTTGGGTCAGTTGCTTAAGCCAGGCAAATCCTTCCTCATAAACAATGATGAGAGAAACCCACATGCTATCAGATTTAATATCTCAGTGGTTAAAACAGTCATCAGTAAGGTGAGTGACCAGTTTTCAAATCTCTGCTCATCCCATATTAGTTGTCCTAGCCCATAGGCTATTGAGTATTCAGAGGCAAGGCATCTTGATCTCACCTGTTTGAAGTTGTTCCACTTTGTATAACTAATTAAAAGATAATTGGAGTAAGTACTTGAACATGACTCTCTCACATCTCAGGTTATTGCCCAACCATTCAGCTAAGGATTCAGTCTCTCTTTGTTTCTGCAAGGTTCTTAAATCATGTAGGCACTTCTGAAAATCCTATGCTTTGTACTTTACATACCAGCATTCTCAGAGCAGAAAGTCACATTCATTTCAGAATTACCACTACAAACATCCCCCATTCTTCTCAAATTCAGTACAATCCTTTGCTCAATAGTGACAGCTAGGTGCTTTGTTTGGGTTGTTGGGTTTGTTTGGGTTTTTTTGGGGGGTGGTTTCTGTGCAAGCAGAAAACCAACTTCTGTGGTTCTTAGTTTGGAATCCTTGCTTGGAAAAGGCAATGAAAAGCCTCAAAGAGCGTTCATAGATAACAGAGTAAAGGGATATTGGTCTTTCACAATGACTGATGATTGTTCTTTGGATTCTAAAAATATGGTATTATAGGCTTCAGAAAATACAAAATGTGATGAACAGCTCTCTGCCCTAAAGAGCTTGCAAAGTAAATGACAGAGCTGAAACACAAGCAAAGACACAATATAAAGCACACATCAGGAGAAACACAGATTACAAATCCAGGATAATGAAATACAATTGAAAGCTTGTAAGGTATTTCAAAGTAAAGGCAGCCTGGTATAATAGGCATTTGTTCAAGGACTGTAAGTGCATTGTGAGCTGATAGAAGAACAGTATCAGACTAAAGAAGAAATAGTTCAACAAGTGGTACAGAGGACAAAGTAATTCAAGGAAGGCTGTTCAACTGGTCTACACACGCAGTAAATGTTATCCCAGTATAAAACTTGTAAATCTTTTTATTTCATTTCAGCTTACATGTCCTATGCAAAAGTTTAACAAAATAAAATAAAATAGAATTCCACCAAAAATAAAAGCACGAGAAAAGCAAGACTGCATAAAACATTGATCTATAACTATTTTAGTTCTGCCACTGGCAAAACCTTCTCCACAAAGTCTCAGTTTCAAAATGTGAAGTAACTGCAGTCTGAGATGGGGGAAAATTTTAGAAATGTTGGTTGAATAGTGGCTTAGGAAAAATGAAGAGTCCAACAACAGTATTGTGAAATGTTAAATGCAGCAACATTATACAGGAAGCAGGGGAAGATCTGATTCAAAAAGACCAAAATTTTGGCTGTGTAAAAACACAGTGGCTCATTTATGGTTTCCAGAAATGTTTTTGTGACACAACATTCTGTTAGTCTTCAGCTTAAAGGAGTTCTTCCCCATAGCAGAGGCTTGCGGTGGTACAATACAGGCACAAACCAACCTTCAGAAGAAAAAGTTAGTCTTTTACAACATTTAATTTCTGTGGAGATTTAAACACTTAAATATGTCATTACAAAACAAAATGACTCAGTACAGAAGCAATTCAGATGTACCAAAATGCATTAGTCATTCAATAAAGCAGGCACCGAGGATTTACTAAAAATACTTTACCAAAAAAAATAACAACATATATTTACTTTACTGAGTGGTTGTTGTGGAAAGCACATAAAACCAAATCCTGTACAAATCACTCTCATTTCCCTATCCCAAAATTGCCTGCTGTTCCTAGTTCTAAAGGAGCACAGCTAACTTACATCTGGTTTCCAGCCCTTGTGTTCTGCTTTGAACAGCAGTGCAAAAGAAAACAATGCATGATATGATGTGATGTGAAGTGATATGATGTGATCACAAGGCAAGTAAACAGGGCAGGGAGCTAACTAAAAAGCAGCACGAGGAGCTCTCAGCCAGGCAGGAGTCTCACTAGGGACAGAGTTAACTTGCATCAGCTTCCTACTCATCTAGCCATGAGACAATGTAATTTTGGGAACACCAGCAACAAGAAACCCTGTCATCTGCACACAAAGACAGAAGCAAAGCAGTTAATATGGCAGATGGATTGCTGGGAGTGCAAAGAAATCTCACAGATGTCACCAAGAAGAGCTACTCCAGACGGTGATATGCCACAGAAGGCACCAGTGCAGCCTTTCTGGTACTTTGGCAACCTCAGCCTCCATGGTAGTGCTGTGAGTACCTTCTGTCACGCTGGGCTTGGACTGCTCAGACACCCAGTGTTCTTCCCTGGGACACGGAGCCAGGGAGGTTTGTTCTGACCGAGTCACTGCTATTGCTCACTGAGGAGCTGACAAGAGAGGTCAGCAACCTTCACTGCATCAGGAATGCTGCACAGGAGACCAGGAGGATCTTTCAAGACATTTTGCTAAGATACACACTTGTAACCCATTGGGTAAGACCCATGGAAATACAACATAGCAGAGTAGAGACTGACAAGGACATTCCCAGAAGTGGAGTGCGTGTAAGAAAACTTCCTGACGCAGCTGGTGGTGAGGCTCCCTGTTAAATCTACTGTTTACAAACAGCTGGATGGCCATCTTGAGCATAGTGATAACAAAATGGTAGTTTTCAATTCAAAGTAAAGAGAGGGGTCAGCAGAACTTCCACCTTGGACTTCCTAAAAGCAGAGTTGGGCTTGTTTAGGAGACCAGTTCTGAAAGTCCTTTGGGAGGCAGCCCTGAAGGGCATAGGAGTCCAGGAAGGCTGGACATTCTTCAAGAAGGAAATCCTGAAGGCACAGGAGCAGCTGTCCCCATGTGCTGAAAGATGAGCCAGCAGGTTAAAACACCAACCTGCCTGAATAAAGAGCTTTGGCTGGAACTCAGGAAGAAAGGAAAAGTTTATGACCTTTGGAACGAAAGGCAACTCAGGAGGACTATGAGGATGTCATGAGGTTACACAGGAAGAAAATTAGAAGGACCAAAGAACCTATTAGGCATGGGGAAGAGTGGCTTGAAAGCTGTCAAGAGGATAGGACCTTGGGGTGTTAGTTGACAGCTGACTGAATATGAGCCAGCAGTGTGCTCCCCTGTGTGAAACAGAAGAGTCCATCCCTATTATCCAGGTGAATCTGTTTCTTGTTCAGAGCCTAGATCACTGATGCAGAGAAACTGTCAACATTCACCTAGACTTTTAAACCCAGACTACCTCTTGCTGCTAACCTTTGTGGGACAGAGGGGATACAGCCTAGAAAAACCTTGAGCAGTTCAAATGGAACAGAGAGCTCAGTGCAAACATGACAAGGCAGAAAACCCAGTGGAGCACTCTTCAATCTTTCTAGTCAATGGAGAGGTCTGGCTATGAGATGTAATCAGCAGACTGATGCTTGGTTGCGCAGCTGCTGGCATCAGCAAGATTTTGGTTCTTTGTTTATGATAACTCTTACAATTAAGATGAACTACTACAAAGATATGGAAGTTACTTGACAAAGAGAAAAACGTCTCTCTGAAGAGTCTCACTATTCTAGTGACTCTCTGAAGAGTCTCACTATTCTAGTGAGATTGGTTTTGAACTAGATTGACTGAAGAACAGATACGTGGCCCAAATGTAAGGGGAGGAGAAAGTATGTGTAAGAAAAGGCCACAAGGGGAAGCTACACATTTCTACTTGTACGGAGGGCATGCAAAGGCTTACTTTAGGTGTCTGGATACTAATGTACAGAGCTTGTCCAAAAAACCAAGAAGAAATGGAAGTCTACGCAGAGAGTTCTGATGTGATCAGGCTCACAAAGATTAAACAGGAAGCATCCGTGTACAGTGTCATGGAGACTGTTCAATGACAACAAGAAAGGAAGAAGGGCAGTTGCACTTTTCTTACAAACCACCTCCTTGTCTATGCAGAGGTCCAGTGTGAAACCAGAGATGTATCTGACAGGAATCTTATGGTCAAAAGCAAAGGCAAAAGCAACACTGGCCAAGCAGCAGCAGGGCCTCTTCAACACTACCTGCTGTAGAGGATGAAGCGGACATGGCTATCTACAAACATCTACCAAAAGCAACTCAGTTACCAGCCTTGGTCCTCATTAGGGATTTCAATCACACGGACACCACAGCATTCTGCAAGCAATCCAGGATATTTCTAGACTTCATTGGTAGTAACTTTTTAATGCAAATGCTAGAGAGACCAAACAAAGGTAATATCCTGCATGACCTCTGTGCACAAACAAGGAAGAACAAGTGACAAATATGGTCACAGATAGCTTGGGAACAGTGACCACAAGCTGATTATATTCAGGATCCAGAAGAAGACTGGGGAGATCAGAATAATTAGGACTCAAGATTTTATGCAAGTGGACTTTGGTTTTACTCAGGAGATGGCTCAGCACAACCTCCTCTGAGTCTGTCCAAAAAAATGTGCGTAAAATAGCTGGTAAATTTTTACAGAAAATGTAATGAGCGCTCAGGAACAAATAACCCTGGTGTACAAGAAGATCAGAATACTCAGTAGAAGACCCACTTGACCAAGCATGGAGCTTCTTCATGAACTGTAATTCACAAAGACAGCACACAGCAAACAAGAACAGGCAACAATAAAAGAGTACAAAAGCACTACTTTGGCACTTAGGAACAAAGTATATTTCAAATTAAAACAAGGGATATAAAAAGCAGCAAGAGGGAATTGTGTAAGTTCAGAGAGAAAGTAGGGATGATACTGAATGGGGGAGACAACCCAATGGCTGTGCAGATTGAAGTACTCAGTACGTTTTTGCCTCAATTTTCACAGGATGTATTCAGATCTACAAGGACTGATAAGATTAATCTGAAAATGCTGAAAGAGTTGGCTGATAAGACTCCAAGAGTCCTGCCTGTCATCTCCTAAGAAAAAACATAATCACTGGGGCAGGCCCCTGAAAACTGGAAAAAAGCTCTCAATATTCCTGTCTGAAAAATGCACAAGAAAAATAACTCAGTCAACTATAGGCCAGCTAACCTTACCTCAGCTCCTGGCAAGATTACATACCACATCCTTGTCAAATCCACCTCCAAACATGCAGAGAACAAAAAGGTCATCAACAATGATCAACATGGACTTATAAAGAGCAGTTCATGCTTGATCAAACTGATTGCCTTGTGTGATGAACTGACCTGAAATACAGATGTGGGGAGAGTGGTGGATGTAATCAAATGGTCTGGTAGGTAGACTGAGAATTACCAGGATGGCTGGGCTCCGAGTGTAACGCTCACAATATACATTAGTTTGATATCCAGCTGGCAGCCAGTCCCAAGCAGAGTATCATGGTGTTGAATAGGGCTGAAAATGCTCACCAATGACCTGGCTGATGAAACACAAGGCACTCTCAGCATCTTCTTAGACAGTACTAGTCTAGTGGTGTTTGACACATCAAGCAGCAGAGCTTTAATCAAGAAGGGCCATGAGGAAATTCAGGCCTTGAAATGTCCAGTTCAATAAGAACTGCAGCTTTTCTGGGGCCTGGTAACCCCATCCATCAGTGCATAGTAAGAACTGATTTGCTTTGTAGCAACTCTTCTGAAAAGGACAGGATGGTTACGATAGAAGCCAAGCAAAATGTGAGGAAATATTCTCACTGGTAACAAGGCAAATTTGGTACAGGCTACATTAGGAGCAGTGTGGCCAGCAGGATAAAGAAATTACTCTCCTTCTATTATATGCAGCATTGATTGGGTGATCACTGAAATACTGCACTCAGTATCAGACTTTCCAGTTCAAGAGGTCTATGGAGAAACTGAAGTCCAGGGAGGAGCCATGGGCTCATGATTGATAGAAGTTGAATCAGATGAGTATTTTTAGTCTGATAAATGGGAGGCTAAGACAGGCAAAAAATACTTGAAGAATTACAAAAATGGTGAAGCCAAGCTTTCCTCAAGGAAACAAAAGGCACAGAAAATAATCCTTTTTTTCTGACAGTGCTACCAACTTAGTGCTTTCTTTTTTAAAAGTCATGCTTTGTTGTCTCTTATTCAGTATCTCTTGTAGGAAGTGGCCCACAGTCACAACTTAGTTGACCATATATATAATCCCAGTTGGACCACCTTTCTAGCTTGCAACACTGGTGATGGATATATAAAAGGCATTTTTATGTTCACTAATCCAGAAGTCTCAAGGACCGATCTTAAAACTTTCAAATTTTGATCTATTAAAATAAGTCCAAAACCCTATGCTGTACAGTACCTCACCATCCACGAAAAATATTCCATTTTGTGCAGTTCAGGTTAGAGCAGGTAACTTAAGCTGGAATTTCATCAAACTTTTAAGAAAGGTCCCAGCAGACAGTCACCCAGAACTGTAGCTCAGCTCCTCCTGTCAATATTACAAGCAAGATTTGTTATTTAGACAAGTTATTAAGTTTTTCTTGGGCATTAAGGGAAAAAACTGCCTGCAAGACAAGGATCAAGCTGAAGATTCCTTTCTTTGGTCCAAGTGGGTGTAGCTCTGATAACTTCAAAATGGATTTTATCTGTTAGTACCTAATTATTAAATGGTTTGTGTGGTTTCATATGACATAGATTTGAAATGAGCTTTGAGATTAAGAATTTTCCAATTATGTAACAATGCCCAGAGCAGGAGCTGTTCATTTACTTATTTTTTTTTAAATCACTGAATATATGAGTGAGAACACAGAGATAAATTATTAAATACTCTGAAGACTTTCCAAATATTAAAATTATGGAGGAAAAAAAGCAGTTTTTACATAGAGCTATGCTCCAACATAGTTTTGAAACAGAGTAAAAATGCTATTCTTCTAAAGCTACATAGCCAGTCAACACAAATTTCAGGATGCAGTAGTGCTTGTGGACTTTCTGTTTTCCATGTGCTTTCTGATGCATAAAGAGCACTACTGTACTGGATTGAAGATCCATCCAGCGTGTTCTCTTGTCTTTGAAAGTGGTCAAAGCAAAAATTCTGGAGAGTATAACAAGAGTGCCAAATAGAAAGATCTTCCCCTGCTTCCTACAAAATACTTTTTTTATTTCTAGCAACTTGCAAGTTAGGGATTTTCCAAGATATTGACTGTGTTTGAATCTTTACATCTAATAGAAGTCCATGAGGTTTTCTTCCATGAATTTATCTAGTAGCTTTTTTAATCCATTAATGCTTCTGGTCTCCACAACATTCTGTCACAACTACCTCCACAATGTAATTATTCACTGTGTAAAGTTACTTCCTTTTGTTGGTTTAAAACCTGCTGCTGGAAAATTTCCTTCAATGGCTCTTTGTTTCTACATAACACATCGTGAACAAGGACTTCTGTTCCATCCACGACTGTATACCCTGCTATTACAATCACCTTTTATGTGAATTAACTGACAGTTCCTCCTTGGACAGAAGTAAAGCTACATCTAGGATTCTCAGGAGGTGCTTTTTGTTTTAGCTGGATTTTCTCCTTGCCATAAAACACTGTCTTACTAAAAACTTAACAGACAAGTAAAAAAGAAACTAGTATAAGGAGGGATTAACATAAGGCATTTGGGTTTGAGTTTTGCAGAGTTTTGAAATGGCTGTATATGTTCCCTTTGAGCTGTAATATACAACTATAGTTATCTATGCTGTGCATGTAAACCTGCTTGAAGGGATTCATCTGATATATGTTTATAAGCCAGGCATATGCAAACCTAACTGCTAGATTAATGAGGACTGACTAGCTATACTTGGGTCTAATTAGATCATAGAGCGTTGGCAGAGACATTTGTCATTGTAATTGATGGGGCAGCTCTGTGCAAACCCAACTGATGGTCCAGGTTCTCTTAAGACACTGTTCAACAGGATCTCCACAGCTCTATCAGATTTTGTCTGCCAAGATATATAATGCACTGCTGTGGACCAAGAGAAGATAATGGTTCTGTGAGTCTTCTCCCAACAACAGCCAATTCTACTTTTGGTCAAAAGAAGACGAGAAAGCAATTCTAAAGCCTAAGCAGGCTGTAAGAAGGGAAGCAAGGGGAGAAGAAGAGGAGTTGCCCACCAAACTGAATGTAATCAGCATGCCTCTGGGGAGAAGAGGTGGTGATGAGGGCTCCAGTAGTTAGTGGAATTTCACAGACAGTAGTGGTTCTTATGCAAGGAATAAGGGCAGCGGGGTTGTTAGTAGCTAACTCCAGAAACACCCTGTTCCAATAGATAATTTTACTGAACTGGGCCAAACTGCCACTAGGGCAGCCCAGCAGCTCAACTAAGCATAAAACTATCCATGAAGAAACATTTGATCTACAGCCCACGCTTCATCATTACAACAATTATCACACACCACAAAACCACACTTCATAATTTTTTTCTACTAGAGCTGCCATCTTCCCAGCAACCCTTGTAAACTCTCCATTGCATCCGAGCCTGTAGTATGCTCTCCCCACACAACAGACTGCTGGGCAGAAAATAGCATCATAACAGCTTTGAACGGAGGATGAGTATCGAGTTGAATAAAGACGGAGTTACTCACACAGAAGCAGTGGCAATGCAGTAAGACACCAACACTTGAAAAGAGGCAGAAGACCTAAGAGTAGCAACATTATAGAGCTTTGTATTTTTCTGGTTTTGTGGAATTTATCAGCTGTAGTCTGTGTTGGTACATATTAACAGCATTTACACTTTACAAGGAAGTCATGTGTGTATCTGATACACACATTTATTTATTGTATTAATAATAAGTATTATATTTATTGTATTAATAATACAATAAGTATTATATTATTGTATTAATAATACAATAAGTATTATATTATTGTATTAATAATAAGTATTAAATATTTCTTATTCACCGTCAGTGTTAACACACAAGCTCAAGGATGAACAAAACACTTCAGCTAGTTAAATCATCTTACTCAGACTATGTACTTAGTTCAGCTGAATAAGTTGAGAACCCAGAAATTAATCCAACTTGCCAATCATTATTATCAAGCACAGTGTTTGTAACTCACAGTAGGTTATCAACAATGGGACCACACTTGAGAGATACTGTGACATCTGGTATTGATTTCTGGCAGGATTTAAGTCTTTTTTGAAACCTCCACCTCAAGCTGGAAAGATAATAGAATGTGTATGTTCTACTCAGCAGATGTATTTTTTTTTTAGAAGGCATTAAAATAGGTACAGTTACATACTGCAGCAAATCACAAACACAAAGAAGTCCTGCTGCTTCCTTTAAATCAAAGCCCTGAACTGAATATTTTTATTGATAAGACCAGTTTAAAATCATACTAGGAGAAAAAGTAAACGTTTTTAAATGAGTGACTTAACGTTTAAACTTTTAGGGGAGAAATATTAAAATACTCAACATACATGTAGTTTCTGGAAACAATTATGGTAATTAAAACAACACTGAACATTTGGAGAGAGACATTTTATGGAAAGCATTTCAGAACTGCCTCCCCAAAGACACTGATCCACTTGGGTGTGTTCAATTAACAGGAAAAATTAATTTCAAGTCAAAACCCCTGCTGCTGAGAATCATCCAGCATTTGGCACTCCCATTCCCTGGCCCCAGCTTTTAAATCCTTGGACTGCCAGCAAGAGCTTTCTAGATGAGATGGCTAATGTGAAAGACAATTTTCACTACTGATCAACTGAAACTACAACTTCATTGTTTCCACTAACAAGTTTCATCATCAACAATAAAAAATAATCCACGATTTGAAATGAAGGTGGTCTTTTAATTTGCACTGGCTATCTGTCTCAACTCCTACCATTTTCATTATGTTTCATAATTCTATCTTATTCCTCTAGGCTAAACTAAGCCAGACAGACTTAACTCACATTGACTCTGAGATGCAGACATTGCCTAGAAAAGCAAGGATCCAGAACACAGAGACCTCTGGTCGCCCTCTGTTATGACCTTCTGGAATTCCAGAAACAGTTCAGACTGCCAAGTACAATCCTTAGTATTAAAATAAAAACCATTTAAAAAACGGAATTCCTATTGCTTTGAATTTTTCCAGCAGGGAAAAGCAAAATTAAAAAAAAATCTCTTTACAGACAGAGATATGGGATGCTGTCCACATGACTGAGATTGTGGTTAAACTAGATAGTAAATTTAGTTTCAGTATGTCTAGTACAAGATCAAAACCACCACAGCTCCATGACACACTGATGAAGTGCAAGCCACTCTGCCAACTCTAATTTTGCACAGTTCTGCTCCATCAGGTAGCGTCCGTCCTTCTGCAGCCGGCCTGTAGCCAGCACAAACATGGTATCATGTGATCTGGCTTATTGGATGACAATGTGCTACCAGGTGATTTGGTGCTGAACAAAAGCAGCATTAATGAACATGGGACCACAGCCCAGGGCAGGGAGTGAAACATTTTGTCAAGGTCAACCTCACAGGTTCCTGGTGGACCTGAAAATAGTATCCAGTCCACCTTAATCCCTGGCCAGTTTACTACCTACTTGGGCAATCCTGCTGCCCAACATAACAAACAGTTTTCTAACTATCATGGAGTTCTGAGGGCTTTTTGGCATATTCATTCTAAATAGTATCCCTGCTGCCACCCTGTCTATGGAGCTGCGACAGTCCTAGATCCAGAACATTTCTTTTCACCAAAATCCTTGATCTGCTAACCAGCTAAAGCCCCTGCTGCTCCACCCATAAAAGCCAAGGGCCATTTCAGCAACTACAGCATAACACTGCAAATACTGAGGAAAATGCTTAGCTTGACAAATACAAGTAACCACAGTGAAGTTAAATAAACCTGTGTTCATGTGCAAGGGTTTCCAAGGTTTAGTTCCCAAAAACAAGGACATGCTTTTATGCTTGCTCTGAGACATTCAGACACACTACTGAGGATGTGTTCTAAAATCCACATAAAATACTACTCTTATTTCTTTATATACTGCTATATATACTAAAAAAGTATTTTTATTGCAGCCCATCAAATGTGAACTCTAGTGTACTATTGTACAACTATACAAATAGCGGCTTCCATCAAATGCCTGACCCAACACATGCAGAGACAGACACAAAAAAGTAAAGCAAATATCATAAAGCAAATATTAGAAACATGTTGAAATCCATCCTTGTCCCAGTTTCTGCAGGAAATGGAATACATGCCTCCAACAGTGTCATATTGTTTGAACTACTGTTTGATGATGGAAGTAGGACAGAGCAAACACTACACTATTGATTATGAATTATTGAAAGAAACTGCACTGACAAAACTTTAAAATGTTAAAGACCTCCATAGCTAGTAAAGGCCAGAATTACATTTGCCTGTAAAAGTTTTAGGCAGCCCTATGGCACTACATAATATGCAAAGGCATAGAGTCACAAATTATTTTCCTCTAACACCCTGCCCAAGTCACGATAATTTCACAGAATCATACAATCAAAGAATGCTTTGGGTTGGAAGAGACCTTTAAAGGTCATCTAGTCCAACCCCCTTGCAGTGAGTCAGGGATTATCTTCAACTTGATCAGGATGCTCAAAGACCCAACCAACCTGACTTTGAATACTTTCATTTGCATGGAAATTTCCATGGCATCTACCACTTCTTCGGGCAACCTGTGCCAGTGTTTCACCACCCTTGGTGTAAAACATTTCTTCCTTACATCTAGTCTAAATCTCTTCTCTTTTAGTTTAAAACCAGTAGCCCTTGTCATATAGGAACAGGCCCAGCTATAAAGTTTGTCCCAATCTCTTTAACAGAACCCTTTTAAGTACTGAAAGGCTGCAATAAGATGTTTCCAGAACCTTCTCTTCTCCAGACTGAACAACAACTCTTTCAGCCTTTTTTCATGGGAGAGGTGTTCCAGCCCTCTGACAATTTTCATGGTCCTAAATCGATCCAATCTGATCCAATGTCCATCTCTTGCTTATTCTGTAAGATGAATTAACAGTCTGAAGTGACTTCATGAGCAGTTAGCAAGCAAACAAGCAGTAAAGAGCAATTCCTGTTAGCATTCAAGGTACCAAAGTAATGGCCAAGGAGATATCCATTGTAAACAAAACTCTGAAGATTAAGCAAGCTTTCCAGAAATCTATTTACTATTTGATGGGAGATAAGACACTGCACAGGTAGAATATCTTTCATCAGAGGATTGACTTGCTGATGTTGATGCAGTTCAGTACACTGTAAGTGAACTTTAAGCCAGATTCACTAGCTTCTAAAATTATAGAGACAAAAAAATTAAAATTTTAGTGAAAGACTACAAGAGGTATTTTATTTTTCCTACCAGATGAAGAAAATATATATCCATTTCACTAAACCCATTTTCATCATAGCAGATTTCACAAACATCTTTCTGAGCAATTGTTGTGTAGCAGAGAGCTTTTTAAAAAAAAGCACCCAGCATACTAGACTTCAGAATCCAGAAGCACTGATCAGAGAAAATGTTGTGAACTCAGCTGGAAGGTCATAATTGCAGATACAAGTATCATCAGCATACTTTGTTCTAAAAGAGTGCAGCAAGAAGAAGAGCAAAGTGCTCATTAAGAATGTGTCAGCACCAGCCAAAGCTGTTAGTTCCTTGAAACCAGCAAGTTTCACGTCAAAAAAGGTTTCACTGACAATAGGTATGTCAAAAATGTTTGACTGTAATGTGCATCACAGCGTCAGCCGCTGGCAGAGTCCTCAATCAGCTAAAACATATGAATCCCATGGGATTCATAGTCTTCCTGTTACTTAGTCCTATAGAAAACTAAGTGGCAATCTGATTTTGAAGCACAGTCCTGTCTGTAACAGACAGCAGAGGTCATTGATGACACCATCAGTGCAGCCACACAGACTGGACTTGGTCATCACATTAGTTATGCTGTCATAGCTGCACCATCAAGGAGGACAGGAACTAAGTGGAATCACATCCCCTGGCTGACCTTACTACTCCTTCAAAACCCTCACTGCAGGTGGAGCTACCACTACAGAAAGTGTTTTCTTGGTTTAGTTTGCTTTGTCCAGAGAGCTTACTTGGATATATTGGCAGAACCTTGATGCGTTCCCGTGTGGACTACCCTAAGTGATCCTGCTCTGGCAAGGGGGTTGGACCTGATGATCTCTTGAGGTCCCTTCCAACCTCTGATATACTGTGAGACTGTGAGACTGTGAACCTCCTCAAGTGGACCCCAACCAGTACAGTTATGCTGGCAGAGTCTGGGCAGCAAAGATGTTCTCTTTAAGCCTCTTTCATTCTTCTGAGACCAAGGAATAGTGTCCAAGTCACTACAGCATTATATCACAAGTTTTAAGTGAAGAAACTGGAATTCTTCTGAACAGTTTGCAAGTCAAACACAGCCCATGGAACTTGCTGTACAGTATTTGTAAATACAGTTCCTTCCTGCAGATGCTCCTAAATCACTCACAAGCTGCACACATGGAATGGATGTGACCTACACAACGGAAGGCAATTATTCCTCTGCAGGATTAAAACCTACACACTTGGCCATGGCTATAACAGAACTCAACACTAAGTAATCTGCTCTTAATTACTGACAAAATGAACAAAACATTCCCTCCTATCCTCTGCACAAAGAACTTATTAGTCTAAAGGGAACTACTGTCAGGAATACAAAACAAATGTAAGCGTAGTTGCTGTACGTTCTGCAGAGACAAAACTGCTCTTGTATAAGGAATGTGGTGCACTCCTCTTTGCCAAAAGAAGACTGAACATTTGACAAGGTGTGAAGTCACACGTGAATGAATGACCTACACGTCCAGCTTTTAAGCTCTACACAAGGCACACGCCATCAGTTGTATGTAGTTTTACAGAAAAAACTAACACTCAAAGAACATGTTTAATTTCACTTCCTGTGTCCAAACTATAATTACCTTTTATCTAATTTACAGTTATAATTACTCAAGTCAGTTTCCATGTAGGACAATCAAAAACCAAAGCTGTCAGCAGCCACTCACATGGTGATAGAAATGAATCATCTAGTACACAGGAAGGTTGTAGCAGAAATATGGATAAACCTCAAACACCAACGCAACTTCTAATATTTCCATCTTTTTCTTCCAGCTCAACACCACCTCCTCCCTAGCACTCTTTCAACCAGACTCTTCCCCATCTGTCTATATGACCTCATGATTTCCCCGGATCACATCCTTTACCTTTCTGTCTGCCTCTTCCCACTCTCGGTCGGTCCTTCTGTAGCACAGCTGTTAACATTTTTCTTGAACGCATATCCTATGTTTTTCTTCCATCTCACTCAGGTTTAGCTTTTACCCTTCCTCACAGTGCTTAGGCTTAGCAAAAGGCAGATACAATTCAAGTAAGACAAATCGATGTTTGGCAAAGCAGTAACTTACAACAGTAAGTACTAAGCAATCTTTGCCAGATATGCTACTAGCACATTCAACACTTGCTCTCACCTGCAAAACTAGTAAATGAGACCAAGTTCCCTTTCCTTGCAAGAGAAGGAAAAAAAAAGGCAGAAATAATGCAGCATTAAAGTTAGTTTTGTCTTCTTTGTTCTCTAGATCTGTCTACAATACATTGTGATTAATTCTGAGGACTTCAGAAAATTTACTCAAGCTTTTACAGTCCCAAACAAGTAAAACACATGAAATATTGAAATAGTGATGAGAGTCCACCACCAATACCCCTGCTAATCAAGAGAGCAGAGTGGGAAAGAGCAGGCACAATATCCTGGCGTTCTAGCCACTTGAGAGCTCTCCCAGAGTAGGGGACACAAACTGGCTAAGTCAGCCTGAGTCCAAATCACTTTGGTCCACTTCAAGACTATAATGAACTCTGCAAGTGATACTCCAGCTCCATCACTAAAAATAAAGAGTGCTGTCTGAACGTTGCATGGGAAGAACCCAAGTATTGCCTAATGTATTTTTTTAATACCCATTAAAAATGAAAAAAGCAGCAGCAATAGGAGCCCAGTCCTTAGGTACAAGAAAATCCAGTGGCACAGGGAGTTTCCACAGACAAAGGATTTCCCACAGCCTATTGTTGGAAACACTGTGATTCAATTGCTCATTTCTTGCTCAACAGGCTGCTGATTCACCAGAAAAGGATGCTGGTATTTTTCACCTTCTGCATTCCACCTACTGCAGCCTAAGCCAACAAAAACCCAGCTTTTAAAAACATGTGAATCTATCTCAGGCTAGTTCCTACTATTCACCTCACACACTTTTGTTATAAAATCTCTCTTTTTTTTCAGTGCCATTTAAAGCTACACATAATAAATTAGGCATTTTAAATTCCTTATCTTGCTAACTTCCAGTTGGACATTTCACTACAAGGAGGTGGTTAGAGGTGAAACAGAATATAACATACTTTGAGATTCACTGCTGTTTGCAGAAACTACAGACCAGGGAAAAAAAAAGAAAAAAAAAAAAAAACAACACTTTCAAACCCACAAAATAATCAGATAAAATGTGTTTTGCAGCTTGTAACAAATACTGTTAACACCATATATGAAAAACAGTCTGCTTGTGAAAATGAATGACCTGCTGCAAATCCCCAGAGAAAGCTCTCAGGTAAGCAATTCAGATGGAACCAGGGAGAAAGCTAGTGGAAGCTATTTTAAGCCACAAGGCTTTATACAGCTACCTCCAGGTGCAGTCCTAAATTCAGCAACATAATCTGTTTCCCAGAAGCAGATTTTAAACTGTCTCTAACAGGTAACTGGAGATAGGCTGTGCAGTTCTAGAAGCATGGCATGCAGCTACCCACCAAGACAAAGCACTAACTGCTATTTTGTAGAGAACAGATTGTATCTCTGTTCTACTGCAGAAGCCTATATACATGTCTTTGTCTTGCTCAGAAACATTTGTTCAGAGTGCTGGCCATGGAAAGTACAAAAAATTCCCAAGAGTAAGGTAGAAAACAGACAGGAGAAGCGTGGCTAGAGGCTAATAGATTAGCCATTACTGACTTTATAATCCATGTAGACTTTTAAATGTGTTAAATGTCTTGGAGCTGCATTTTTAAAATCTAAGGAATGAATGAGCAGGGAAGGAGCCTGTTTTAGCAAAGCAAGGAATTTCTGATACAACATAAATGAGCTATTTTAAGGGGAAAAAAGAGTGAAAAATGAACCCAATCCTTCCAGGACTTTAGAGATTTTGCACACAACAGATGCTGCTGAATCCAGTCTTAAAAATCATGAATGTATCACTGCCCTACCTAAACCCATAAAATATTTTCACTTCAGTTAAGCAGTTAAATCTGTGCTTGAAAAACCATGAGTGAATGCATCTTAAGTAAACAGGATTTGAGTGCTTGTTAGTGAAGGCACAGGCTTACTCTTTACTCCTAATACTCCAAGGTGTTTTCGATGATGCCTAGGAGTAATGAAAGAAGACACATAGCTGAAAAATTACTTATAACACCATTAGTTAATAGCTTACAATCAAAATATAAACCTATGATGTTTCACTCAAGTCTGGACATATCTCATTAATCTCTAATGATGTGATGACTGTGTTACATTTAAAAATCACTAATATTCCAAATAGAAGAAGAACACTCTGATCCATTCAGTTTCTAACAAATATAAATTAGGATGTGTGCGATTATGGTGACATCTGAGTTGATGACTGCATTTAATGCTTCATTTGCTAACGTAAACATAGTTTTCAACTCCCTTTAACATGTAATATTTAATTATTTGAATGAAGATTTCTCAGTTAATAATCTGACTCAGGACAATTTTAAAAAGGTATCAAAGGAAAATCCTTCTACAAAATAAAAATCATGTAGGCATTTCTCAGAATAGAACTATTGCTTTGCTCTCATGTTTTTGTATTTGTATAGCAAAGAACAATACCAAGATAATAGCAAGACATGTTTAATAAAAAAGCTCTACTGCCTTCATGCTTTGAAACACAAATTTCACATCTTGAAGGGAAATCAGGGATGTGCTTTTGCCTTTTCAAGAGAAAGGCATACAAGACTGACACCTAAAAGTCTATTTGCAGACACTAAAATAGGTTGCTTAGAAAGTTTGAGTTCTCCAAGAATGATGTGGCCCAAATATGAAGTGATCCAAGTATAGACTGCACTGAAACTGACTCTTTCCATGTCAGGATTTGCCTGGCACCTGCACTTTTAATACCTTGCTTTGCAGACTGCAACGGTCAGAAAACTAAGGAGCTGTTTTAAGAGAATGATCAGGGGCAGCTTGAGAGACCGCAGTAGCAGCGGCACCCTGGCATCGACCTAACAGGGTTATTACGGAGTTGAGCAGATTAGTAGAATCCGACAGCCAGGGACAGAAAACCAAGAGGCTGACAGCCCATAACCGTGAGGAAACACCAAACAATGCCGAGCGGGACCAGCCCGCACGGAGAGGCGGTGCTGGGGCGCTGATGGGCGGGGTAGGGCGCTGCCCAGGGAAGGAGCAAGGGAACCGGGGCGCTACCCGGGCGATGAGCAGGGCAGCAGAGCAGGGGAGCCGGGGCGCTGCCCGGGCGAGGAGCAGGGCAGCAGAGCAGGGGAGCCGGGGGGCTGCCCGGGCGAGGAGCAGGGCAGCAGGGCAGGGGAGCCGGGGCGTTGCCCAGGCGAGGAGCAGGGCAGCAGAGCAGGGGAGCCGGGGGGCTGCCCGGGCGAGGAGCAGGGCAGCAGGGCAGGGGAGCCGGGGCGTTGCCCGGGCGATGAGCAGGGCAGCAGAGCAGGGGAGCCGGGGCGCTGCCCGGGCGAGGAGCAGGGCAGCAGAGCAGGGGAGCCGGGGCGCTGCCCGGGCGTGGGCCGGGGAGCGCAGCTCAGCCCGCAGGGAACGCAACCGCTGCGCCCCCTGGCGGCCAGCTCTACCCTAGCCCCGGCCGTGCCCCCCACCCTGAGCTCCGACGCTGGGGGCGCGGCGGGGACGCAGGAAGGATTTGCGCCTTCCGTCCGTTAAAGGCAAAGAGGGAGAAGTCCTCCGAAAGCTGGTCTTCCTCTGCCTAACCCACGGTGTCCGCCGTCGAGCCCCGTTTGCTAATGACACGGAGCTTACGCAACCCGCGCTGTTTGCGTGGCACACCAACAGCCCCGGCACCTGTTGTGCAACTGCAGTCGGGCTCAAGGGCGAGCCGAAACCCTCCTGAAGGTCCTGAAACGCGACAAAGGAGTGGGCAGGTAGCAAACGAGCCCCTAGTGAGTGAAGCGAACAATTAAGAAGCTCACCCTTTATTAAGCACCAGCAAATTCACATGGCAGGATGGCACTGGAAACCAGGCTTCAGGTGCCCGTTCCCACAGCCACTTGTTCATTGCTAACATCAGCTGCCTCCTTCATTATGCAGCTTCCGTCTTCCACCACACACGAAGCAGGCATCACCTGAGACTACAGTCTCTTAACTACAGCCCTCAGTCATTCCCATTCATCCTATATTCCAACCAGTGCAAGAGTGTGGTGGGATGAGAAATTGTATCACACTGTGTGGGGGACCACAAAGAAAAATTAATAGTTTTACTGGCAACTTTAATATTTCACACTCATCAAAGATCTGTCTTTCCAACTCTGTGTTGTTTTAATGTATCATTTCTATCTATTAAAAGACAATATTTAAATAAGGATCTATTTTCATAACTTCAATAGAAGTGGCAGTTTACCTGGTTTACTGTTTCTTCAATTGCTCTCATGTAATGATTAAGTTCTCTATCCATTGCAGCATATTCTAGCATGACATTTTCCATAGTATTAATGTCCTCTACATCATCTGCAAAACAAAATAGTTTGTACATGGATAATCAGTTGTATTATTTTCAGACAGCATTTTTTCTTTACAGATATGAAGACAAGTATTAATGCTGTGAATTTCTAAAGCACCTGTAAGGCAGAGCAGGTGTTTTGAAGCTCCTCAAACATATACTTGGTTTCTATTTTTCAGCTGTAAACCTTGACATTTCTTGGGTAAGTTGAACAAACAGCTTACTCAGAAAGACACTTCCCTGGTTTCATGCGAACAAGAGAGAGTGTGTGTAATTTCATATACCAACACCTAGTCATTAGGCAATCAGTATATTTTCTGCAAAAGTTATATTTCATGACTCATCACATTGCCTCAGAAATAGTCAGAAGACACTTAAATGCCCTCTCAGTACAGTATAGTTCACAGCTATAATTAGACCCTTTATCCCCAATAAACAGCTACTGCAAAATCCAAACAGAGCCAGCATTTTCTAACACAGGCCATAATGGAAGACTGAATAGCACTGGTGAATCAAGCAGTAAAATTTTAACTGCCAGTGAAAATCAATGAATACAGTACATGTGCTTAGTAATTCACACCCACTTTTATTCTCTTCTGCATTCCTCCTTATTTCACTCCTTTCATCTCTAACTACACCTCTGCTTTCCCACTCTAACGCTGCTGTGCATCTGCTTAACTGGATAAGGGCCCCCTGCAGACGCTATGGGGCAAAACAGCCACAGCTGTATCTGCTGACACAAGTTCATGTACCACACCAGATACTGCCAGCTGCAGGAGGACAGCCAGCCACACACCCTTAGCCCATTTAGGAAACAAAGAAATTAGGAAACGTTAGTTTCCACTTCTCCTACTCCTGTTTCTTCCCATCCTGCAGTTCCCAGGTATAAAGAAAACAGCTGGAAGATATGAAGGAGCCCCAAAGTCTGCCATGCACCATTAAGAGTTGTCATTTAACGGAATATTATTCTTTACAAGCAGATTCAGTAGCCATTTATGTTATTTTTAGGAAGAAAAATGTGGTATAGCTTTTAACTTTTGTTGTGGTTTGGTTTTTTTTCTGTGGTGGGTTTTTTGGTGTTGTTTTTTTGTGGTTGGTTGTTTGGTTGGTTTGGGTTTTGTTTGTTTTTTGTGAAGAAAGGAAAATGTGTTCTGATCTGGCAAGCTACTGCACTTCCTAAGTCACTAACTATGTTAGTGTGATAGAGCAAAAAAAACTGTCTCTGCAGAAAGCCAACATAAAGCATTGTGTACAGCCATCTTAGCCTGAGAGCAAAGCCTGAAACTGTTGCTGAAACATCACTCAGAGATATGCGATTCATACTGTATGAAACAGTGATGCATCCAGGAGACAGAAGGGAGAGCACTAAGATATATTTACATACCAAAAAAAGAGTTACATAATAAGCCATAGCATGTGTACATGAAAATTACAGTCGTGATGTTTCCCTTATTTACATATACACTTGGTATATATCCATTTTTCATTAAGTAGGTGAATGGATTTTGCAATCAGAATCTTGGCATTCCTGCCACTTTCTTCTGAATAATCAGCATTTCCTTTTCCCCTTTCCCTTCCCTCCCACCCAATTTCCACATCCTATCTGGCAACTATGATCATGGTCTTTTTCCTTCCTGCTAGGAAGAATATGAAATGCCTTCTTCAAGGCTGACACAAATGGCACTCCATGAATCACAGGAAAGGTTTGTGTAGCAAGTAACTGTCATTCTCCTCCCATGGCCAGAATGAATCATTTCCATGACAGAAAGAAACTACAGTGGCCTAAATCTACTTTTTTTTTTTTTTGGAGGGGGGAGAGAAATGCATTGTTAAACACCAAGAGAGCTATAATAATGCCATCTTTCATAAAAAGTTAAGAATAAGTCTTTAGGTAAAGAATAATAAATGTTGCAACTTGAGAGATGCTTTAAAATAAAGCCCAAAGAGGTGGAACACAGCTCAGGCAAGAGGGACATTATCTGTAACTATGCCCTACATTCTTCATGCACTGACTGTTCCACCCATCCACCAACCTGTTTTAAGTCTCAGTGATGTTCACTGCTGTTTTCCTGTTGCTGTTCTTTCATGCACATGAAGTGTGTTATATATACTGGGAAATCACCAAATGCATCACCAATGCATGATCACAGCCTGCCCCTGAAGGCATTATGGACATAAAGATAGATCTGAAGGACTGTATACAGGTCAGTTGTTCGTCCTTTATTTCTGCTCTTTGACAGATGCCAGAGTCCATTTTCTATCTGTGGTTCAATCCATAGTCCAAGGTGCTGAGAGCTAAGAGGAAATCTCCCATGTTATTCCCAGTCACTCATCTCCCCATCTACTAAACAAGATTGAAATGAAAAATTACATTCCAGGCTATTCTATTTGCCTTTAGAAAACTCTCCTCATCTCACATTACACACTGCAATAACCTGCTGTGCATGGCTCCTCTGCTCCCACCACACTCCCTTCCCTGATGAGCTAAGAGCACTTCTGCCCCTCCCTGGTGAGGAGCAGATGCAGAGCTTGGGTGTACACATACAGGGATGTGGGTGACCGTAAAGTTTTACAGGGAGGCAAGGATCCCTGCACCTCCAGTGTTCCCTAACAATAGACTCCACTGCAGGCTAATTAGAACACACCAGCTGACCTGATCTTACTAGGGAACAAGAAATTTTAAAAGAAAGGCTTACCTCTTCTCACCATCATCCCACAACTCTCTCCCAAATCCCACCAAGCTATTAAGTTTTAAAGCACTGTAATATCAAGAAGAAACAAAATTCTTCTTTTTAAAAGTTTTTGAAAGATTCTAAAAAATTAGCCAGCAATGCGCCCAGGTGGCCAAGCAAGCCAACAGCACCTTGGTCTGTATCAAAAATAGTGTGTCCAGCAGGAGCAGCAAAGTGATTGTGCCCCTGTACTCAGCACTGCTGAGGCCTCACCTCAGATACTGGGTTCAGTTTGGGAGCTCCAGTGTAAGAGAGACATTGAGGTGCTGGAGCAGGTCCAGAGAAGAGCAGCAAAGCTGCTGAGGGGTCTGGAGAACAGGTCATCTCAGGTGCAGCTGAGGGAGCTGGGATTGTTTATTATAAAGAAGAGAAAGCTGAGGGGAGGCCTTATTGTTCTCTACAGCTACCTGAAAGGAGCTTGGGGTGGGGGTTGGTCTATTCTCTCCAGTAACTAGCAACAAGACAAGAGGAAATGGCCTCAGGTTGCACCAGGGGAAGTTTAGGTTGGATATTAGGAAAATTTCTTTACTGAAAGTCATCAAGCATTGGAATAGGCTGATGAGGGCAGTAGTAGAGTCACCATCCCTAGAGGTGTTCAAAAAACATGTGTAAGTGGCACTTTGGGACATGATTTAGTGGTCATGGTAGTGCTGGGCTTACAGTTGGCCTTGATAATCTTGGATCTCTTTTCCAACCTTAGTGGTTCCATGATTCGATCAAAAGCATTGTCCATTACCCACTCCTCCAGCCCCACTGTTACTTTTATTTCAGTTGTGAGGAAGGTAGTGGAGATTCATAGTAAGGAGATTCAAAACACTGTCTCTCTTCCAAAAGGACCGACCAGGCTACATGCTAAACACCCTCCCAGCCAGACTCCAGCTACAAAGCCAACTAACTCTCCAAAGCACTCAAACCTTGCACTCTGCAGGCCAACAACCTAGCTCAAGAACAAAATCAAATGCTTTGCAAGCGCTGGATTGTTGCCTTACTGTTATCTAATCAAAATTTATCCTAATCTTGTTTCTAATTCATATCTAAGGAATGCATTCCAAAATCCAAACATGCTTTTAGCTACTGCCACAAAATACCATCAAAGTTGCACACTGTAGTTAAGTCTCCTTGTTATCTAGGCTAAGTATGTTGAGTTTAGTAAGCATTTCTCCACAAGTCCTTAACCTCACCACACAGAGATTATACATTTTGCAATATTACATCTTTTACTCATAGAAAGCTCAGTTCAAGGCCATAATTTTCATTTTCAAAGGCCCATGTGCTTTATGTTAAAATTAGCTGGCTAAGTATGTGCTGGCTGAATATGTGCACTTCATGACTATAAATTTCAAATAGCATGACCTCATGATCTCTTTTTGTAATGGAAAGCAGGGTATTACTCTAACATTCTCCCTAAATATTAAAGAACAAAATTGTACAAAGAGACTAGCAAGAGTTCAACTTCTCATTTCTACTCAGAGGCCAAACTGATCATGCTCAGGTGCCTTACTGCTGATTCAAACTGTAATCAGTCAGGGCTGGGTTACCCAGCATGAACCTCAGAGTTAAAATGTAAGTCGCAATAACAGGGTAGAGTCAAATCAGCACTGATTTAATACTTTCTATATTAATACTGATGTTAAATGCCACTCATTTATCCACAACTTGCATTTCCGTCTACCATCTGAGTCCATATTTACTTATTTCTAAAGATTTTTCACAACTACTTTTTTTTCTGTGGCAAATGTTACAACACTGGTATTTACTTAATTAGAGTACTGCAGCTGTCCTGAAGCCATGCAAATAAGCATTCACTTCCACTGCAGGCTATCTCAAACACAAAATAGTCTGGAATATCATGAAATTGCAGGAAGGCTCTGAGCCTACAAATATAACAATACTTACAAAGGATGTTTAAGCACAGACAATGTGAATTAACACATACTTTCACATCTTTATAGTATTGGCTAATAAAAGTCAAACTTCAATTTCAAGAAAAGAGGACGTTGTCAGCTCTCTCTCTTGTACTACATACTAGCTTGCTTTGAATTTCAAGGCTACATGCTGGGGTTTTTTTCCTGTCAGGCTCTCCCATCATTCAAGGCAGAAGAGGAATGGTGTACCACTGCTCATAAATTTTCACAGTAGATTTCAGACTTCTAAAACACATGTAACACAAACATCTGTCACTTGAGCCAATAGCAACAGCAGTAGTAGGCAGTTGTCTTCATATGCACCAGCAGATAAAATACAGGCTTTGCTAGCAGGTTTCAAGTTTTTTAATTTTCAAAACCCAAAGTGGTAAGACACGGCGTGTGACCCCAATTTTGGTGTACACAAACTTCAAGCAATTCAAAAAGGACAATACAGCTTGAAAAAAAACCCCTATCACCCAACCCACACTCTTTAAGAACAGATTCACAAAATCACTGGAGAAGAAAGTAGCAAGATGTCCCTCTACTGTCTAGATGCTCATAGTGAAGGACACAGACCTGTGTAGGAGACCACTGTCTTATTTCCCTCCTCTCTCTAGATACATTAGACCCTGGCATGGCACTCCAGACCATACAGATCAAGAGAAACTTAAACTGATTGCTTCTGCAGCAGTAGGGTGCATCTTCATCTTTTCTTCTGCAGACATGTGGACAGCTCTTCAGAAAATTCTTGCCACAAGAGATTTTTTTTTAAATCCCTCTCCTTGACCTGTAATAGATTTTACCTAGATTTTACCTAGTAGACTGTAGACAGAAAGAGCCAAAAGCTACTAGAGAAAATTCTAAACTAAAATAAATTAGAAGTAATGCAAGGCAACAGCAAAAGCCTGGAGAAAACCAATTTAATCTCCTGAATGCAGGTTAAAACTAGAGAGATGGCTGAAAGTAGAATGCCCCAAAATCTCCATGGAACAGTTTGGATAAGGAACTCACCACTGTAGTTCTTTAGAGAAGAAAAGTTATTACTGATTAGAGGGCCAACAACCATAAAGGGAATGGCAACTGGTGGACTAAAGGGGAACTCAGAGCAGTAATTGTGAAATTCCCCTCCATGTAACAGTCAGAAGCTACTTACTGATGAAGTTAGTCCTAAAGAAACCTTCAACTTCTTAACTGGGCTGTAGAGTATTTTGAGCTGGATTTCCCTGATCATCCCATAGTGAAGCCATTCTACTTGTACAGAAAGCTTTCTATGTACATGAAGTTGGAGACTGAGTGTACTTGCGTGATTTTACAGACCAATACCTTCACTTTGATACCAACACTTCAGCAAAAAAGTATGTCTTACAAAATGAAATTACACCTGTGAGAGAAAGAGAAAGGTACTCTAGGTGACCCTGTTTCAGCAGAGACATCAGACATGACTTCCAGAGGTCACTTCCAACTCCAACCATTTTGTGATTCTGTGATATTCCTCAATATACAAATTAATCTGTAAACCACTCTTCTGGAACATGGCTGAAAGTGAGTTCAAGTCTTTTCTAGCAAAGAAGGAAGTTGAATATGAGTTTCCTATACTCCATCAAAGGAAAAAATTTACTAAAAGAAACAAAAGTGAGAGGAGTATGTGAGACAGGACTACTGTAAATGAAAGTCTAGCACTGCAGAACATCATTAGCTGACTGTGTCCACAGTCACACCAGAACTATCACTTGTTAATATTTTCTATTTGGCTTCTGTTAAGAAATTGCACATCAAACATCAAGCATCTTTCTATACCTGAGTAAAGTCTCCTAAGGTTTTATTTTGGAAAGGACAGTGCTTTTAGTATGGATTTAAACACATGTTTTATTCAGCAAATAACCAATAAAAATCTTCAATTATCCATGTCTCCCTGCTTAATATATGTAACTTTTTATAAAGCAAGCAAGCCAAGAAACTTACAGACTATTCCTGACAAAAGAAACCCAACAACTCATCTGGTGTTACAAAGTCATTTCCTAGTAGGCTGTGATAGTCTGAAATGGAAACAAAATTCAGTGACCCAGGAAGCTCCTGCCAATCCCATGGAAATGAAACCCAAGTACATTATATTGTAGAGAGTGAGTTTTCAACAGCAGCAACAGACCATGCAGGGTCTGAGTGTCCACTTGGAAACATCTCAGTTGCTGAATGCCCAGTTTGAAATACCCCAAGTGGCCAGTGTTTCCAGAGAGCGGGTCTTGCACACGTTCTGGAAACAGAGTCATTTCAGCATGGGCACAGAGAAGTGGAAGCACCAGTAGTGCTAACCACTTCTGAAAATAACTTACTATATTATTCTATAACAAAGTAATCATGAAACTTTTGCTCAACATGAAACTCCCTTAAACTCTATTGCCCACAGAACTAGGCCAACAATGCTTTTGAAAGCAACTTCCTTACAGTACTGGGGTTTTTTTTCCTTCAAGCAGAGGAAGTTATAATGATCCCAGTTTAAACCTGAGTGCAGTAAGAAAGATCTCTTTTACCAGATATTTCTGCCACAGTATGCAAACAGACTGTAACAAAGGGCAACACCTCCTAACACCTACTGACAGTGCTAATACCTATGAAATAAATAAGGTTTTCACGAGTTTAATTTAGCAAAACACTCCAGCATATGTTGATGTGCTTTGTTGTATAAAATCCAAAGTAAAACATTTTTCAGCACAAATAGATATGACTTAATTTAGGCTGAGGCACACAAATAATAAGACATCAACTAATCTCTCATCAAAGTCGAGTTCTCTCTGGCACACAAAGTGAAGAAAGTCTCTATATCATATCTGCATTTTTTTTTGCTATTGTAACCTCTATATTTGATGCCACACATACAGCACCAAGACATCAAGAGGGGTAGTTTGTAGGCACTTCCTCCCAGAAATGGATGCTGGCTTGCCTAAATAGTAAGGCCCACAGTATTTCCAGGCTAATTCTCTCCTTTTTGAGAAAAGATACTAGTACCTGACCACCAGCTCTTTCATCCTTAATAAATAAAACCAAAGGTCGCAGTGAGGTTAATTTTTTATTTTACCAATTAAAACCTACTTAATTTTGCAGAAAGAACCACTAAAAGTCAACAAAGACACTGTAACTAGTAAGCAGAAGCACTGAAAGGAGGACAAAGCATCTACAACATGCAACAGTTTTGAGAAGCAAGTTAAACTCTCCTCTGTCGTAACTCTGGATCAGTTTCCTGGCAGTTCAGTGATATCCATCCAGAACTACTGTGCTCTGTTCAGCACATATCAGCACTCCTCACTATTATCTACACCCAGAGGCCCAAGAGGAACAGAAATACAAGTTACATTGACAAGCATCAGGAAAACACCAAGGCTGAGGTTCATGTAGCTTTTCTTCAGAAACAAAAGGAATTTCACAGGTCATTTCCCCAGACATTCATCCTTGCTTCTCCTCTATGTTCCTTCTCTGCTGCTGCTCAGCTAGGATAATATGGCTTTTCACAAGGTTATAGTATAAATTGGATTAATGAAACAATCCAAGCTAAAAATATCATTCAAGCCTTTAAAACTGAACCATGTCACTAAAAAAAATCCCACAAACACAAAGACCATGTTATTCCAGTAAATGAATCTGAAGTGCAGATATAGAAACAGCTGCACTAGTACAACTGAGGGGGTGGGAGACTGCAGCAGGGTGAGGTTGGGGGCAATAACCTCCTAAACCAACCTGTTTGCCCAGAAAATGGTAGAGGAACCACACCTGTATCTTCTAAGTAAGTACAAAGCATATATTATCTTCCCACAGAAATCTGACCAATCTCTCACAAAATAAATAATAAACCCCCCTCTATTTTCCTGACTCTATATATACACATACACATGTATATGTGTATCTCCCTCTCTTCTCAGTGGATTTCAACATATGATGAAATTAAGCCTGAAAACAACACTCAGTAATAATTTTAGTGGGAAAGGATTTTCTTGTGACTAACAAGTCTCTTGCCTGCAGAGGCATGAACATGTCTACACCACACAATAGATCATGGTTCAAAGCCCTGAGCTGCTTCTGACCTTGCCTTCCGCAAAACAAGGGGTGGGAGGGTTGGCAATATTTAAAAACAAGGGGGTCTGCTGCTGTCCTACCTATTTTCTCCTCTTTGAACTTATTGTGGTAACATTAGAATTTGGGAAAAAGAACTTTCTGCAGTATTTCCCTCATAATGAACAGTGAAATATTTATTGAGGGGTTGTAGTTGCTACTCATTGATACCTCAGAACACTTCCTAAAACTGCTATTTCAAATTAAATATTTTATTTCAAGATTTTTAATGTCATTTACAATTTCCATAAAAAGTTCTCAGGCTGCTTTACCCACCATTTCCACTGGAGGGGAATGCCAGAAAAATCTTTTATTATTTTTGTATTAGTCCAATAACTTGATTTCCAGCTTGTTAGAATCTTCTTTTTTAAGAGGCACAATTTCTTTTGTATTACACAAGATCCCTACTTGCACATTATGAATTCTACAGAGATAATCAACTCTCTTTTTGTTTACAAGTCAACCATGTTAATTCTTTCTGTTGTCAATAAGCAATTCTTCTCTTATTTTAAATCATATTGACAGGTGGAAAATAAATATTTTAATATGAAGAGAAAGTCTGTCTCCAACAATATTATCAGGTTTCTCACAAAAAAAAAAAAAACAAAACAACTTTGCCTGTGTTAATGAACCTATTATATATCTCAGAGACGCTCATTCAAAGTGCACTTTCATTAAACTAAATGCAACAGTTACTTAGAAATTCCTCTGTTTGGGGGAAACAGGAAATGTGTTGGAAAGTCATTCCATTTTAAAAAACTCAGTAGAGATAGGACAATAATCTCTTTTCACCCCAAACCTTCAAAATTCTCTGAAGAATTACTTTGTCCAAAACTGGAAGCAGTTTAACTCAGAAACCTAGGTAACAAGCCCTCATCAGAGCTTACTTAATCAGATATAATGTTTCAGTAAGTGCAACTGTCTTGGTTCTGGGCTCACCCTACAATCCTATCCATGTCTGATACAGATATATACAATTCAAAATCTAATTACACCCACCAGACATACTGCATGTGGCACCACAAGAAACAGGAGTCACAGCATGGTGCATCATCAACGGCCCGGACAGAACACAGGGCTACAACGCGGCACAAGCACGACAGAGTCACCTTGCAAAGCAGCTGTGAGTGCATGATCGCTACAGGGGCAGTCTCACGGCCAGCCCCTGGAAGTGTCACCTTCACAGGTGTCAGTAACAGTGCTTGTGCAGGAACTGCTCAACTGGTCCCACTAAAAATGAGCAAGCTGTCCCTTCTAATGCAGGCAAATCCCCATTAGCAGACCGCAGTATGCATGAGCTCTAGGACAAGTTAAAGCAACAGAAGATGAACCAAACAGGAAGATAAGACCAAGACAACCCTTCATTTCAAGATAATCCAGCTCTGACTTACTTCAGCTCAATTCAGTGGTGATAGTTACACTGAGACACAAAAACACCCATGGAATCCAAACTTAAGTTTGCACAACGAACAGCAACAACTTCATGCAGACACAAATGAACACTCTTCCAGCACTCAAATTTTAACATTGTTAACCTAAAATGACAGATCTGGGAGAGGAAAAAAGCCAAAGTATTTGGTATTTAAACGTCAAATATCTAGATATTTCCAAACATAATTCTTTTTCTTTTTTTCCCCCTAAACTCACACAGTCTCCCAGTCCACATTTTTATGTCTCTGCATATACAAACCTTGGCACTACTGATTCCAGAATTCAGAGAAGCTTATCAGTAGCCTCAGACAGAACAAGGCTGGACTTCAGCTAATTAGCCAGAACATTAGCTGTACTGCAGCTGCAGTAGCAAGCAGCTCAGGGTGGAAAAACAATCCAGTTTTACAGACAGCCTGTATGGCTGGCAGGCAACTCTACGTTTGACACCTCTGTGGACAGAGCAGTGGTGTGTCTTACAACAGTTGACATTGGTCCACATACATAAAGGAATAAAAGATAAGTCAGATTCATAATAGAGAGCTAACAATGGGAAGTTTAGAGTTTTTAAATGAGAAAAATTTATCTGTTAGATTATGAGACACAGAAAAGTTAGTAGAAACAAGTAAGACTATAGTTTCCAAAGTTAACTGTTGAAAATGTAGGCATTTCCATATACTCTGGATATTTTCCATTTTCTGTTAAGAAAGATAACAGACAGAACACAACCAAGATGAAACTAAAGGAGTCTAGAAAACTAATGTCTCATGCAAGCAAAGGTCAAGTGATGTTCCCCACAAAACATCCAATTCAGCATGAATCACATCTTGAAGTGCCTACCATGCAGGATTACTAAAGCTAGGACTTTCAGAACCCATAATTCCTCAATATGACCAAAAATCCCCCAACAAACACAACACAAAAAGCCAATCCACAACCTCATCCTCTTACACAGACAAGGCACACAAACTGCAAGTATAATGAAAACCAGCAACTCATTCTGCCTCTAGCAGGCCTCCTTTGCATAAAACCTCTTCTGTGAGTTGGCAGATCTCCTGTTTTTGGCATGAATCGCTGGTATGTGGCATTCATTCTGCTGCTTGCATACTGGTAAGTGAGAGAGCTAAATCTTCCCATTGTCAGACTTTCATTTCCCACAAACTTCATGCAAAAATTTCTCCTATTATGAGGAGCTGCTACTTTGTTACCATGTGGAAAATGTGCATATGTGGAAAAAAGGGCAATGAAATTCTGTATTACTCAAGTCTCTTACATATGCACAAATATTTATGGTTTTGAAAAGAAACAGGAATTTGTTTGACGGCTTACAAGGCACCACAGTTGATGGTCCCTCAGTGTGTTCTTTAGATAATGCTTTTATCTTTGCCCATAGTAGGCAAGAAGTAGCTTTGTGGGGCCTCATGGCATTTAAAGAGGCAGCTTTGAAAGAACAGGAATATAAATTGAAACTGAAGTGTTCTGAAACTAGATAGGAAGAAGTAGAAGGTTCCCTCTGGTCACTACTTAAACAGAACTGTTAAATTATCACATAGTCATCAGCAGTGTGTTATTAAAGTAAATTAAATTCAGAAAAGATGATTATGCTTAAGATTTGTGTAGTGGACACATGCTAGTTGGGAGAATTTTCTCCCCTTTATACTGAAACGCTTTTCAGTTTTGTTCAATTTAAAATCTGGTTTTCTTTAACAGTGTCTGGGCTACTGAAGTAAGTATGTTTAGTGGAGGAGAAGTCTTTATTTGAGATTATCTTGAGACATTTGGGCAGACTGCACACCTCCAACAAAACATGGATAAAAGATTAATCTAAAAATACTGAAGAAATACAGAATTTGAGCAATGGCATACCAAGTTCACTCAAAAAACCAGCTGTGAATTAGATACACACCCACAAGTAATAAACTTAAAAAAAAAAAAGTCTTGTGAAAATGTCACATTAATCTACCCATACAGTAAAAAGTCTACTCACCCACTGCTTACTAAGATGATTAGTAAGGAAATCACAAGTTAAACTTTATTCATCTGCTTAGGAAAAATAGGAAAGTGTTTGCAAGGTTGATTTAACTCATAAGATATTATTGTCACTTGACATTTCGATGCAATGTGTAATTTCATTCCCACTTACAGTCTGGGGAAAGCCTGTTAAAATACTTCCTTAATGTGTGAACACTTCTTTGAATTGTGTTCTTTTCATCTGCCACCTTCTCCTTAAGCCAGCTGGCTCCTTTTGTTAAGTCTTTTTTAATAAGAAAGATCATTATATGTAATTCATGGAGAAGTTTGAGATTGTCACCTTCTATTGAGTGCTAGAACACATGCATATATCACAGCACTCCACAGCATTCGCTGATAAAGTCAAAAAACTAAGGAGGTTCACACACATATATCCAGAGACTAATCAGAAAGACCACATCTCTCTTCTTACTTACACCCACATGAACCAGTACCCCTCTCATTTATGTGCCAGACTACTCTTCCCATTTGCAAATGCTAACACCTTTGTGGAAACTACAGAAGCTGCTTGCATGGGAAACATCATTAGGATGGCATTTAAATATCTTTCATCATCTAGAGTACCATCAGCTTACTGCCCTGCTTAATCCTTTTGCTGTGGCTTTCTTCCTCCTTCATTACAGATATTTCTTTACCCCTCCCCTTCTCTCCCTCCTCAACCAGTTCCCCCATTCCTGCTCTTTTTTTTTGTTTGTTTGTTTCTTTTTTTTCCCAGAGCACTTGCTAACCTGCTTTTTGATTCTTCCTCTTTAGCCATCCATATCTTCCTGGTGGTCACAATCTTTGAGGGTTGCCTCCCTCTTTCTCTCACCCTTTTATATAGCAGTAGCTCTAGTAGACTCATGGCTGTTCTTTTACTGGCATAAAGGTCCATTAACACACAAAAGACCCTCAAACTAAACAAAAGAAAAAGCTCACCAGCCATTAATGGCAACTGCTATGTAGTGCACAGTTTGGGAACTAACCTAATGCAAACAAAGCTTGAAAGGGTGGCTGGGGCAGCAATGTGTGTGATGGCAGGTTACCTGGCTGTTACTGTATGCCCTACACGGAAGGTTGTGTTGTATGATGTTCATGCCGAATGCCAGACCTTTGTTCAATGTTTAAAGAGAGGTACAGGGATTGTGCTTTCTTTATTTCTTATTTTTTTAAAAGAGGCTGATCGTACAGTGAATATTTTGCAGATGCATCCCTATCTTATATGGCACACAGTGTGTAATTTGAGCAGAGGCTCTTTTTAGACCAAAAAGCATGAGACTAAATCCTGCTAAAATTGCATTTGCCTTCAATAAGCTCTTTCAGTATTTCACAGAAAGAACAACACAAATTACTCGATGTCTGGAAAGTGTGATTTACATCAGGACTGATTAAAGTAGCTCAACTTGCAAAGTTTAATTGAGAGATGCTAAAGGTGACTTAACACTACCATCCTCAAGATTTCTGAACGTATTGGGCTCTTTGATTATCAGACAGAAACATAAGATCCAGTGCCTGAAAACTGAAACACAGCTAATGAAGAAAGAAAATACAAGGTTGAACTATTTATTCAGAGATAAGATGGATTCTCAGTCACTTCAGCTGACCTTTTGCTGGACTGTAGGTTTCAGTGTTTCTTTACATAAGCAGTTTTAGTAGCACTTTCTTTGAATGGGTGTAGTATTTTCTACCTTCACATAATGTTATTTATTGACTTACTATCCTCCTGTAGACAAGACTGTAAGATCTACTCATAAAATTCATCTAAGTGCAAATCTTTACTTAGTGCCTTACATATATTTTAGCAGTTCCCCCTGCATGCATCTTTTCCTGGCTAACTATCTCCTATCTTTTCCCATCACCTACCACCATTACAGACAAGGCACATTATTTCTAAACTCTTGCAAGATCATTTCCACAATCACAGAAGGCACAAGCAACAACAGAAGTATCTACTCAGGAGCTTGAGATATTCAGATGTTCATATAGCCTCTCAAAACATTTCTGGCACTTCTCTTGATAGAAGGGAAACTGATGCCTACTGAACTTCAGTATCTCTTTCATAGATTGCTATTATGAGATCCTTGTTCTTCTTGAGAGAAAATGGGAAAGAAAACGAGAAGGGAAACAAATAAAATCTATGAAAACAATAATAAAAAAAAATTCTAAATCTACAATTCAGAGAAACCACCTCTGCATGTTCTCAAAAGGCTGAAAGTTTTCATAGGTCTCAGTGTCAGCAATCATAAGGAACACACAAGTCTTACACGTGATTCTGACTGATAAAGCAAACATTCCCATTTATATTCTGGAATTTAATCAGTACATATTTTCATCTTCATTCTCCACCAGAGCTTCAGTGTGCTATACACTAGTGTAAATGGAAACAAATCACAAAGCCTGGATTTGAGTCAGAATGCATTGTTTAAGTTTTCTTTAAAAATTACTTTAATCTGAAAGGAGCAAAAACCTCTGACAATTAATTCTGTGTGCACTGCCCAGAAAGTTGAGTACCAAAAAAAAGTATGAATTTCTCAAATTCTTGAAAAGAGGAACAAAGAAGAGAAAGAAAAAAAGAAAAAAAATAAGGAGGGGGGGAGGAATGGGAAAAAAAAAAAAAGTGTCCTGCATTCACTTGTACAGGATTAGGATGAACTTTCAAAATCATCTTGTCTGCATAAGGGATACTTTCATGTTTTGACCAAACATTGAGAACATGTTAGCACAATACTTACTTTTAACCCAGACAAATCTTTCCCTAATGGAAAGAATCAGGAAAATAAATACAATTGCTTTATATTCTTAACCTTCCTGAATGCTGCTAATGCCTGATTTTTCTTCTACTTTTGTGGGTTCCTCCTCCCTCATTATTCAGGCACACAGTTGGATCACTGAAAGCTAAATACTGATCTACTTAAATTCATAAAAATTAAAGCCTTCAGAGTGAGTTCTTCAAAGCCCACACTACCTTCTATATATACTGTATGCCTCTACATTTGAACAGGAGTTAGCAGTATTTTCTTACTGCCACACTTTTGTGGCAGAAATATGAAGATAAGAAAATGACAGATTAATATACTACAGAGAGTATTTTCATACAGTAAATTACTCAGATAAAATATTCCTCTCTGGCTTTTGTTCAAAGAGGTTGATTTATCTCTGTGCTAAAGAGCCCACACAAGACCTCTGCAGTACTTCATAGTATTTTGAAGCTGAAACAGACCATTAGGATCATCTATTCTGATCTCATGCATAGTAGAGGCCAAAGAACCTCACCCAGCAATTTCAAGCCTATAACTTACAGCTGTAAGCTTGCTCATTCTCTCAAGGTTAACACCACTAGTGTGCAGAGGGTCTGCAAAAAGGTCTGTACAGCATTTAAATCCCACTTACGATCTATTTTGAAGACTGCTGAGAATTTATGAGGTCTGGGGCAGAGAAAAATTTATAGTGACTATGTGTGTACATGAGGTAACGCGCCAGGTGACTGCAAACCTCCCTAACTCCTAATGACCTTTGGGGGAGAAAATGACCACTTCCTTAAGAAAATACACAAGAAAAAAAATAAATAAATATGCACACATACATATGTTTGCATTTGAAATCAAACACTATGTGAATACCACCTACTGAAACCTGGGAAATAAAAATTGTGCAGTTTAGATCTGCGCACTCACAAGAGTACTGACCAAAACTGAGACTGGCCAGAGTGCAACCTTCTCTTCAGGTGCAAGCTGTCAGTACATTTCCATGAGAATACACCAAAACAAGTTAAGCTTTAAATCAGGACTGGATTTCGCTTTGAATGATAGTGTCTAGTTCAGTCACAACATACCAGCTTCATGCAAGAATAACTGCACGAAATGTAACGATCTGTATTATGCAGGAACTCAAAGCAGTAGATCGTGCTGATCTCTACGAGCCTTAAAAATCTATCATCTGATAACACAAATTCTCTCACTATTAATCTTAATGCTCCATTTATATTTTAATGTTCCTAAATGCAAGAGTAGGGTGATCCTTCTAGGACTGAGTTGCTGCAGTGCAACAGCAGCTGACCACAGCAGGTGAAGGTTACGACGACACAAGCTGCAGGAAAGCTTTTGCTGCCACCTCATGGGTTTCTCTTTCCCTCAAGAACTGCAGAAGCTGAGGAACAAAGATACTTGGATGCATTCAGCTTACTGAATACCCAAACCAAAAAAGAGCCAGCAGAAAAAAAGCTTGTTGCTTAATATAGCTACTTTCCCCTCACTGCACTGTGTTCTTTTTACAGTCAAAATTCCAGCTGGGGAATAATAACAGCCCCACATATTTGTTTTTTCCCCACTTTGTAAGATTATAGGCTATGGTCACAGGGTGGTTTCTGGAGAAATATAGAACACAAATCTTTCATTAAAAGCCATTTTTTTCCAAATTTTCAAACATGGTACATTTCCAAATTTTCATTTTTAAGACAGCTTCTTTGAAGAACAGCCTTCAGAACCTACTGGTGCATTCCAACAGTGAGCTCATCAGTGCTGGCTATAAATGTCTTAAGTAAAAGACATTTTACACTGTAAAAATTACACTGTACAGGTAAGATAAAAAAATCAATCCAACCTTCTCTTCTCAAAATTTTGGTATTGATGGAAGAGCCTAAAGCACAATATATATTTTTTTCTTCAGAAAAGCATTTCACAAGAACCTGATCAGTTCTTCTTGCTTCAAAATACAGAATTACTTGAAGAAGAAATATATGAAGTATGACAGCATCTACTTTCCTCCTTCAAGAAAACATATCTATCTTTCTCACTCTTAGCTAAAAGGTTAAATACCTATCAAACAATCCAAGAATAAGTTAAGATAAAAGAGAACACCTTTCCTAAAAGGATGAATCTTAAGCAAGGAATTTGAAGGAAAACAAAATCAGTATTCTTGACAAAAGGAATTTGAAACATTTTATCTCACATATCTCAAAATACAAGTTTACTTTAAACAACAGGAAAAGAACCTTCCCAAGAAGATGTAATTTTGGTGCCTGCACTGAGTTTGTGCAAGTCACCAATTAGTACCACAGACACTAGTGTAGCAACAAGGCAGACCAGTTAACAAACAGCTTCTGGTAGATAAATGTCTGGGGTTAGGAAGAAACTTCCTGTGAGCAGCTTGTTATTGTGGGGGAATTCTTGCAGCTTCACAGGAAGCATCTGGTAGAGGCTGACACAGAAGGGTTACTGAACCTCACAGATCACTGGTCTCTCTCCATTTTCTGTAGTACCTTCTCTCATAGCAGAAAATATCTTTGTATAGCAAGTGACAATGAAAAGTCATTTATCTCCAGGATGGACTTTGACGTTCTACATTTGCATTATCCAAGAAGAGGAAAGAAAAATTTAGTTGGAATTTAACTTAAAGACAAAGTAAATTCTGAGAGAATGAAGCACACTGGGGGATTTCAAATCCAGGTAAGATTGTTCCCTCATGTCTATAAAGAAGTAATGGATTGCTCAATTCTAATGCTAGTCCTACACTGCATATAAAATTGTTTACTATTTGCTTCCCATGAGGACTTTCACAGATAAATGGGCTCAGAAGGGGGGGAAAAAAGGTCTGATTCTTCATGCAGATCCCTACAACACAGGCCGTAGCTTTGTCAACTACGAGGTGAGAGCAACCTAATAAAACCACAACTCCTGTGTGAAGGGAGGTAGAATGTGGAAGAAAATATCTTGACACAGCTTGTATTCCCTGGACAAGAATAAGACAGCAATTCAAAGGATAGCAAGTCAGAGCTTCATCTTGCTCATTTCCTCAGTCCTTCATGCTGCCTCTTACTCAAGCAGGTTGCAGGTTGTCAGTCCAGCCTATATACTATAGCCTGTTCTCAGAACAAGTATTTTGATTATGAAGCACCATGGAAACTAACAGAGGATAAGAATTTTAGAAGCACAAGTGTCAGCAGGTTTATTTCTGATTCCCAAAACAATCACATCGTGGTCATTTCATGTATAAGGACATTGTTAAAATATTAAGATTCACATTATATTATAGTATTGCAGGAATCCTGCATTTAAACTTTCCATGAAAAACAAACTAGGAAATAAACAAGTAAATAAAAAGAAGAAGAAAATTAACCAAAACAAATTTTATATTCAAGCACAGCTAGAGAGTCCATCCTTACACTGGAGTCTGCACCATTCCAAGTAGGAAGAGTTTCAGGTCAAGGGTAGAGAAACTTCCATGGAAAGATCCCCAGCTCTCAGCGATGAAAGAACTTAAAATGTTCAAGTCTGACTGTTACAGGTTGCTGCAATGTGTTTAGAAAGCCAGTGCAGGTAATAGTGGATATTCCACAGAAGCTCACAGACCAACTGTTTATTATAAGACTGCCAATAGTTTCATAAAACTAGGCTAATAGTCATGTGCTCCACACTCCTTCCTATGTCAACAAGAGTCAGCAATGTCTAGGGTGATTCCTGTTTAATACCATACTAAAAGAGAAATGAGAGAAATCAAAGTGAGGTGGGTAATCTCAAAGAGCTACATCTACACTGAAAAAAAGATCCCACATTACCAACTACTGTTTAGCTAGTATTTAACAGGCATTACAACACAAGCAGATCCCAAGCAATGTGGAGAAGAGAAAGCAGTTGGTAAAGGGAGGACATTGTACATCTGAGATGCAGTGCAGCACACATGAAAAGCACAGAGATGACTCTGGGTCAACGGGAACAAACAGGATCAGCAGCCAGAGCTGAGGTGAATTCTGCTGGCAGAGAGCAGATTATACAACAGGAAACAAGCAGACAAGCAGGAAAAGCCAGAGCTGTAAAGGGCTAACTTAATCTGGGGCACATGCCAAAGAATCCTATCACTAACACTCTGTAAGACCTAGAGGCCTGCCATGTACATACTGGTGAGCAGAAAAATCCATCAAAGCGTGGAGAAAGACACAAGGAATTCTCATGCAAACCCTGATATTGCTATGGGAAGATCACTGCTATGTAATACAGATGGTGAGCAGCCACAGGTAGCAGTGCAAGTTTTAGAAGGAAAGCAGCTTCTTTCTTCCCCCCAAATAAGATCAGAGTTCAGGTGCAATAACTGCTTCCCAGCCAGCTACTCTACACTTCACAGTGGGAGTGTGATGTGTGGTCTGAAGTCCCAGACATCAAGGAAGCATCTTATTCTCTAGTAGAAAACCTGTTTGGGTTATTAGAGAAAATCCTATCTGTTAAAGATGCTTTTCAGAAGTTATAAACTAATAATCTGGTCTGCAGATTAATCTCCACCCTTTCCAATTATTTTCCATTTGTACTGGACATTCCTCCCAGTCCCACAGAGCTTTGGCTCCAGCCCAGACAAAAACAATGGAAAGAGCAAGCTGCTGGGCTGGAAGCCTGGAGATGACCATGAGTTAGTCTGCTTAATTCCAGTATCTACAGCAGTATCTACAGGGCTTGAAGTTCAATACTAGGGCCATTACAGTTAAGAGCCATAGACAAACAAGTACTGACTTAGTGAACTCTTTTTTTTTTTCAATCACACTACTAAAGTTCTGAAACAGACTGAGGCTAAATTTGGAAGGTGCAATTTACAGTAGAACTTACATGATTTTACTTGCTTTCTAACTGATTTCAAGCAGCTATCACCTTCAAAATCACCTGTTAGAACTCCAGTCTAACAAAGGATATAAGCATATGCTTATATCTGAACACTGGTGGACCTCTCAAGACTTTCAATGTATCCTTTATTTCAGTATTTTGCTAGGTTGGGCTACAGAACATCTGAGAGTGTTTTCAGCACAGGGAAGATGTACTGAAACCAAGCATGCAAAGTCTGTTTTTCTGTTTGTATGGGGGGTTTATATAGAATCATAGAATTGTGTTGGTTGGAAAGGACCTTTAAGATCAACAGTTCCAACCATTATTGAACTTCAAAGTCTGGTGCTAAACCATGTCCCTCAGCACCACGTCTATGCATTTTTGAAACACGTCCAGGGATGGTGATTCAACCACCTCCCTGTGGAGCCTGTTCTGGTGTTTGACAACTCTTTCAGTGAAGAAGTTTTTTCTAATAACCAACATAAGCCTCTCCTGGTGCAGCTTAGGACTATTTCCTAAAATAGCATTTTTAAACGTTTCTATACCACAATTATATTCTTGAAAGAAGAGAAAAACACAAACTTTAGACAACGTCAGTATCTAATCAGTAGAAAGACTGAAATAAACATAAAACTTGTCTTTCTTTTTTAACTAATTAAATAAAATGAGCTTTTTTTGTTTCCCTTTGACATTCAGTTTGGTGAACCTAATTTTCACCTTTCAGATATAGATCCTTCATCTCTTTGCCAACATTTGCTCACAACATGACACCATGAAGATTCTCAATGCTAAAAGTCTGCAATTCTCATTGGACAGGGAGGTCTTAATTTCCAGTTTAAGTTCCTGTACCTCAACAAAGTTATTTGAAAAATAAAAGGTTTTCAGCTCAGATGCATTAAAATTATTCTTCACCTAAATTAACATCAGTTAAGAGAAACTGCCTTATTTTGCTAGAGGTTGTGCATGTTCATAAATGGGCAATGCTTGACCTGAATACTTAACACTAGCAATTTATTTTCAGAAATCTATATAGGACTAGAACAAAATAGATGTAAAGGTATTAGTGGACTAAGCAATAGAATCACTCATGAAATGAAGACTTGGTTAATTGCAGTTTTGGCAACGAACTTCACATTAGTACAAGTATCTTATTTTTACAGCACATTGTGAACAGAGGATTCCTTAAAGGAAAGAGACTTGGGAATCATTGTGGTCATAGCTAACTTAAGATGTCAGAGTGCAGCAGAAGTGAACAAGGTGCTAGGCAGCACAAAAGAAAGAGGTGGTAGTACAATGCTGGGAACAGATACTGAGTCTTTATATCATTAGTGGCTCAGACATTTCAGACTATTTCAGTTCTGCAGTGAAATACTTTACTTTGACTTCTTCATGCAAGGTCTGTTATTATTTACAATTCCAAGTAAAAAGTCCATACTTTTGTATTACCTCTCACAAGGATTTCCAAGACATATCACAGCTTTAAATAAAGTTTAAATGGAAAGGAGAAATTTTAAATTACTATTCTGGACTGCAAACAGATTTTCAAGAGGACTATGTGCATAAGTTGAATCAGCCTAGAAATATTGAGTATTAAATCTTTCTATTATTCATATGAAATAGGAATGTATTGTTATTAGTATTATTATTTTGCAGAAAGCAGTAAAACTAGTTGTTCAAGGTCATGGAGAATTAGACTAATTTCTACATTCTGCCCTACATTTCAGAATGTGGGACCATGTGATGACAGGCTATAAATCTTTAGATCTTCAAAGTCATCTGAATTGTAATTTACTTTCATGAAACTGATTGCTTCCCTTTTCCAGATTCCTCTGATCATTATTTATTGCAAAGCTACAATGTTTAATTATTTAATTGAACCCTTCCTCTCTTGTCAGTTTCTCTAACAGTCATTTATACTTCTCAGAATAGCTGTGTCCAGTGAGATTACTTTATCTTTACAGAACAGAAAATCAAAACTTAGATGGGAAAATACCAAGTTAACAGGACATTCTGAGTACAATTAATGCATAGGAGGAAAGAGGGGAAAAAAAGCCAAGAACACCAAACATGAGAACTGCATCCAAACTAAAAGGCTCTGCTGTTATTAACAGGAAGTAGTCCTCATGTAAGTTAAATGGTTTAGAGGTACATAGGGCTCTACAGACAGAATAAATTTAACTACAGCAGCATCAGTACATGCACTGGCATGCAGCCATGCTGTCTTTACCCAGAAACAGATAAATTCCATTTAAGCAGGCCTGAAGTGAGTCAGTAGGTAGACAGCAGCCTCCTAAAAGGAATTAGGGTGCAGAAAGAATAATCTCAATTCAACAGGAGGGATTCTCCATCTAAAATTACTGTTGAAATGAAACCCAGTGTTTGATTTAGTTCTGGAAGTTTCAAACATTAAGTTGAAATAGATGTGTGAAAGATCTAGTGTGGTATTTATTCATGAGTAAGCAGTTTAGTCTGATGTCCCTGATATCCAACTTACAATCCTCTTTTTTCTCTAATAAAGTTTGCTCAGTTGTTTCAATTATAGGAAATATTATTTTTCTCTTTTGGATTATGATACAGTTACAATGTTCCTATACAGCAACCATTATTCACCCAAATGAGCTTCATTTCAATGGTGGTGAAGTAATTCCTGTAACCATTATTTGCCTTCTCCAAGAGTTGAGAGGCTTAGCCAGTGTTTGCAAAGCATCTGAGATGTCTGAAGAAAGGTGATATGGATAATTAGGTAACTATAAATCATGGGATAACCTGAGCCAGTTCCTGCCCACAAGTCTGGCACCTCTTCCTATCAGCAGCCCTCTGGTTTCTCGATCAAACTACTAGTTTTGTTCCCTCTTTATCCTATGCAATACTACCATCTGTTTGCAAGGCTTAAATTCAAAATCATTCTGGGAGGATTTTACATCTTCCATAACCAGTGTAAGAGCTCTTTGTTCTCTGGATGGGAGAGGACTGGAGGGGGCTTCAGGCAACTCAAGGATCATGCACAGATCAAGGCACAGATAAGAAACTTTTAGAACGTAAATGGCAGTACTGCTTACTTCCGATCTTCCTCTGCCCCCTAGTGATCTTTGATTTTCACTCCACCTGAACAATTATGTAGCTGCGGTATAACTGACATGCATACAAAAGTGCTGAAACGTGAAACTGTTTCCTTTTTACATCCTTTACAAGTGTTCTTCATATTGTTGTCCTCTAAATAGGTCAGAAAGCACAGAAGCTTTTCTAGTCCTACAGTGGTAACAGGCAGGAAGTGATTTTTACTTAAGAAGGAACACCCACAAATGGGCATAAATAAAATCCCGTTCCACGTGTCAAAGTAAACATAAATTTGTTACATTATATTTCTCTGCGTTAGTAGAGCTCCTAAATTAGAAAAAAAAAAAATCCCACACAGGTTCTTTCACAAATCACTGTTTAATTGTTTTTAAAAAATGAAAGAACTATGGTGTTTGCTGCCTATAAAGCATCTCACCCACAGTACCAGAGCAAACCCACTACCACAACTAAGAAAAAACTCATCCAGGTAGATCTTTTGATCTAAGTTAGCATCAGGTACATTTCTAGGAAGTCCCTCCCCAATACCATATTAAACTGCAGCCAGTCCAGTAAACATTGCTAGACTGCATTTAATATGCATTTAATAAATGCATTTACCAGTAAATATGTGTTGGAGGCAAGAGTTGAATGTCAAGTATGGCAGAGCAGATGATGCTAATCCTGTAATGCCATAAGTATTTGTTCCAAAAGTAACATGTCACAGAAGCCCTGTATCTTTCCTGATGGCACTGTGTAAGGAACATAAGAACTTGAAGTCCAGGTAAAGTAGTCAGGGGAGTAAAAACAAATCTTATAAAACTGAGAAGCTTCACTCATTTGTTTGTTCCATGTACACATGCACATACATCTGCAAGGAAATGAGCAGAAGTGAAGACAACTATTGTAAGGAAAAAGCTAACACCATAACACCAGATCAAAGAGTTATGAACTACAGATACAACTCTGGAAAACTGTTTCCGTAGGGCAATGGGATGGACTATGTTAAAAGGTCATGCTTAGAAATTCTGTAACTATGACTCCACAGGGAAGTTGGCCCCGCTAAAATGAGTGTTACAGTCAGAGCAGATTTTCAGTCATTTGATGTAACTTATCTGGAACAAGGACCATGGATATTTCATCAAGAGTAATACAGGATAGAACACTAAGTGTGGTTCTTTTGGTTTCTGAGTGGACAAAATTATTTCAAGGTTGTAATTAAAGACTAATGTGTCAGGAGCAGGTAAGTGAGGAAGACAGTGACATTTTCCAGGAGTATAAAGCTCAGATTTCCAACTGCAGACCTGCAATTGCAGAGCTTAAGGTGCCTTTCACCCCTCCAAATGGGAATACGGGCTTCTACTGAATGGTGAAATAAATAATGTCTTTTGTACAAATAACTCATTTCTGTCAATCATTCTGCAGACGTGGGAATACAAGAATTCAGTACTTTCACTGTAGTTCCATGTATTGCTTATGGTAAAGTAGGAGAGAAAGTAGGAGAGAGGGGGACTGCAAAATAAGAAGAAATAGAACTGGTTAAACCAGTTTTATCTCAAAGGGAATCCCCAGTTGACTGTTCAGATAAGTTTTCCATTTCCTCTACTCATATAGAAAGGACATGTCAACTGTCTCTGACAGCTGGATAAAAAGGAGAGAGAAGTACCACGCTAAATAAAGAGAAAAGCATTTATCTTAATTGTACATAAACCTTGGCTTAGTTGAGTGCAAGATTTATAATGAACAGCAAAACTTGTGTTTCAGAGGATTATCATTCTTCACTGTCCACTCATAATTAAAACTATCCATGTTTTGAAGCTTTCAATTTTTATCTTTTCCCTAATGAAAAATTTATTACAGATCTCAGAAAAGTAGCTTTGCTACTGTGAAACAGCTGTAACAAGACTGTCAACAGTGAGCACTTATTTAAGGTACCCCACTTTGCAAATATCCAAACTGAAGCACCTTAGAAGGGCCTGATTTTCAGCAGAGAAAGAGACAGCATTTTAAAAAATTGCATTCCCTAACAGATATGTCAGGGTTTATACTCAAAATCATTAGCATTATTTTATACCTTGCCCTAAACCTCAAATAAAGTACACACAAAGCAGTATTAGAATGAAAAGTCATTTTATTCACCCCTTAAGAGGCCTTCTCCATCTTGTTCAGCAACATTAAAAGTATTTACAAGCTGTAGGGTAACAACCACTGAAAGACAATTAGCCTTGGGTATTACAAAAGCTGGGACAATGTTTGCTTGGTATTTACATTTTCACTGAATGAAAACACCCTGGTCTAGCCAGAAGAGCTATGAAGATAGATATCGACAGTAGCCAAGTCAAAATGCATAGGCATGTCAGATTCAAAATGCAATACAAGAGAGAATATACTCACTGTAACTTTCCACAAGGTCAAGGGCAACATGAGTAGCAATATCCATTCCAGTATTTATGTAAGACTGGCAGTTTTTCAAAGATGAAAGAGAGGAATCCACACCACTGAATGAGATCCTTGCGCCGCCTGGCATCTTGAAATTGTTACTCTAGAAATAATAGATAAAACACTTTGAATGCAGTTTACACCCAAAGAACTTGGGAGAGAAAACAGAAGTACAGACAGCTAACTTACAAAGCAATGTCAACAGAAACAGTGAAACATCAGAGAGCAGGAATGAAATCTTAGCTCCCTGAATGTCAGTAATTCCAGTGGAACTGCAAATCACCTCCTGCTCAATATTAGGCAAAACTATATCACAAAAAAGCAACTTTTCACTTCCTCATTCCTACTGCTAAACCACAAAGAAGTTCAAACTCAGTGATTTCGTCCACTTGAAAATTACTGCTCTATTTCAGATCCAAAGAAGCCCACATGCCCCAAAACTCCTCTGTGTTTTCTAGCCAGGTTATCACTTAGATTGGAAAGAAATAGAACTTCTCACATCCATTTCAGCCTCACCAACTATAGGTCTGTTTCAACAGCTGGCTCTTGGAAATAGTAAGCTAACAAAGAGCCACTCTTCTAAGAATATACTTATGACTAAAATATCTAGCACAATTTTTAAATAAAACCCCACCTTAAAATGCTGCCTACTTCTCCCAGAAATGCTACAAACTTTTAATACCAGAGTGCAAAATAGAACAGAGGAAGCTTTGCCCAAGCCCAAGCTTTGCGTATCACAAGGCTCTCCCTCTTCTACTTACCCTGGGACTCCAGAACTAAATCCTGTGCTCACCCTAACCTGAACAACATTCCCACAATCCCCACAAATATCATAGAATCATAGAATCACAGATTGGTAGGGGTTGGAAGGGATCTCTGGAGATCATCTAGTTCAACCACCCTACTAACACAGGTACACCTAGATCAGGTTGCATAGGAACATGTCCAGACAGGTTTTGAAAGTTTCCAGAGAAGGAGACTCCACAGCCTCTATGGGCAGCCTGTTTAAATGCTCTACCACCATCAAAGGAAGGAAGTTTCTCCTTAAGTTCAAGTGAAACCTTCTGTGTTCTAGTTTGTAGCCTTTGCTCCTTGTCTTATCACTGGCCACCACTGAAAAGAGCCCAGCCCCATCCTCATGACCTCTACCCTTCAGATATTTATATGCATTCATAAGATCCCCTAATCATCTTTGTGGCACTCCATTAGACTCTCCTCAGTAGCTCTCTGCCCCTCTTGAACTTTGGAGCCCAGAACTGGACACAGTCCTCCAGATGCAGCCTCACCAGGGCAGAGCAGCAGAGTGGAAGACCTGACCTGTCCCTGACCTGCCGGCCATGGTTTCTAATGCACCCTTCTTGGCCACAAGGGTGCATTGCTGGCTCACAGTAAACTAGTTGTCCACCAGTACTCTTAGGTCCTTCTCTGCAGAGTTGCTTTCCAGCAGGTCAACCCCTAAGCCTTACTGATGTTCCTCCCCAGGAACAAGACTCTACATGTGCCCTTGTTGAACTTCATGAGGTTCACCTCTGCCCAATTCTCCAGCCTGTCCAGGTCTCGCTGAGTTGCAGCACAGCCTCCTAATGTGTCAGCTACTCCTCCCAGTTTTGTATCACCAACTTGGTAAGAGTACACTGTTCCTTCATTCAGTTTATTGATGAAGATGTTGAAAAAGAATGGACCCAGTACTGACCCCTGTGGAACACCACTAGCCACAGCCTTCATAGAGACCCTGCAATAGATGACAACCCTCTCTGCTCTGTCATTCAGCCAGTGCTCAATCCACCATGCCGACTCAAACCAGAATACCTGCTTGTCCTCCCCCCTAGTGTTTTCTTTTATACATATATATATATTTTTTTTTTCCCCCCCATCTTAGCAAGATTGTTTGTACAGAACCTCTGTGATCCAAAAACAACCACTATTAACTAGCCACATAAAATCATGTTAGCAGCTTCATCTTTCTGGGCCCATTTAGTGTATTAAAGTTATCAGTAAGAACCCAACTTCCTCTTGAACTTGGTTAATCTCACTGAGAATGCCTGCTGTTCTTTTGGAAATTTCACAGATACACACTGCAAAAGGCAGGAATCTGAAAAAAACAACAGTGAAAAGTTAAAAAGGCTTCTTCGTTCTCTTCACATTTGTGGAAGCACTAAGCAAATTACACAGCAACAGAAGTTACTGTTTACAATATTCAATCATACCATTGTAGTTTTATCTAAATTTGTCTCTTGGAAAGTAATTTAACTATTTTTGGACAAATTTTCCTTTTTTTTTTTTTATAATACTGTTTTCTTTAGAACTGTTTATGATTCCAAGCAAAGATATGTCTTGAATTTTCTAAGTGAATTCTTCGATTTCAGCTTGCAGCTGCCCATTCTGCCTTCAGAAGAAAAGCCACACTCCTCACTGGAATTGGTTTAACAGCAGAGTTCCATGGGTGCATCAATTAAGCACTTAACGTTTCCAACTCCCAGACTCCAACTCCTTCACTTCTGGAAAACGAAACCACCAAAATCAGAGTTGAAAAGAAGACAAGTGAGACTGTCGAGGTTTGGGCTTGGTTTAACGATAAATGATCTAATGATCCAGACAGGATTACCAAGCAGCCAAGTTAAGTTACAGTTCCTATTCTGTCACTTATTTTAAAGATTTGAGCAAATGACCTGATTTCTCTATGCTTCAAAGAGATCTGTAGGTGACAAGTGCTCACTGACTACCAGGATTAGCGTTTACCCCATCACTCCACGAACATGCATCACGGGTGGAGAGAAAAGCGCATCAAGCAGAAAGCTCCACTCTTGCAACCCCCCTACCTTACTCCCCTACCCCGTCCATGACAAGACAGGGCAGCTGGCCTGGTCCACTCTGACCCTCGTCAGTCATGCACGGAGGGCAGTGGCCCCGCATCCTCTCCCTGCTCCCCTGGCTGGAACAGCGCTGTCCTCAGCCCTACAGAGGTGAAGCGGACGGCGAAGGCAGTCACCCTTACCAGCGGCTGCTGCTCATCTGGTCCGAAGGTGTTCCTGGCCCAGCAGCACCAATCCTTTCGGCGGCAGGAGGCGGGAGCGCTGGGCCCAGGGTAGGCGAGAGCGCTGGGCCCAGGGTAGGCGGTGCAGGCGGGCGGCGGAACGGCCTCATCAGCCGGCGCCTCTCCACGTGACGGCGCCATCATCTCCTGGGTGGGCTGGGCTGGGCTGGGTTGGGCTGCGTCGTGCCGTATGGGCATCGTTGCCGTCTTTTCTGCCTCCGGCTGCCTGCTCCTCATCTGCCGCCGTAGCTCCCCTCCGGCGGCCGCCGGCCTTCCCCATAGGCACTGCCACCACGCACCGCATCGGTGGCGGGGCAGGGTGAGCGCCGCCGGGCGCGGGTGGCACTGACGGGGCGGCCGCTGTATAACGGGAGGCGGTGGGAGCGGGGGTAGTGGTTGGTCCGGCGTGGCGGCGAGTGCGCCGAGGCGCCGTTCGAACCGGGAGAAAGGGAGGCGGGACCGTTGAGCGGCCCGGCCATAGAGTCGCGTTGACGGCGAGGGACGGGAGGTAGTTTTGTGCCCAGTCCGGCTGTCGTCAGGTCGGGGGCCCGCTGTGGGCCCTGCGGAGGAACTTGCTGCGGGACTGATGCCCTGGCACGTCGCCTAACGGGGAGGCCGCTCTCCTGGCTCTCACTTGGGGGCGGAAGAGGCGCTGGCGTGTTGAATTTATCTCAGTAGTTGGGAAGGGTATTGGTGAAAAGTCAATTCATAACTTCCCATAAATGTTCTCAAACATAAAAGCTAGAGTTCAGCAGTGCGACGCTCAACATCTTTTAGGAAACATGTCAATATATAAAACTGTGGCCAGGAAATAAAGCCGCAGAAGCTAACACTGCAGCAATAAATAAAGGAACAGAGCTGTGTCGTTTTTATGTGCTAGAAAAGTTTTCCTTGTTGCTAAAGCCTATTGCTGTCACTTCGGATGTATGTTTAAAAATGTCTGTTATGAACACATCCTGTAACATGGTTTTGCTGTCCTTGCTGCCATCTACTTGCCTGGTCTCAGTTCCTTTAGTCTCTGTGACCATTTTATTCTTCTTTAGTAGATTGCATCAACTATTCAGTACAGAAGATTATGCTTTCCTTGCCTGGTTACACAGGTCCCTGAATTAAACATAATATATGTTCTGAAGATAAATTCAGTGCCCTTTTTAATTTTTTTTTCTATTTTACAAAGCTACAGATAATTTAGAGTTCATAAACCAAAAGATTTGAGAGTACGCTTGAAAGTCTGCATAGATTCAACTATGAAAACATGTTAATACAAACCACTCACTGTTGGTGATTTTGTTTTTACAGGTTTTTAATGGCACAGATAGTTTTCTCTAGAAGAAGTTTCTTCTTCAAATAACCTAAAGATTAATGGTCAGAATCTGACTTCAGCACTTCTACTTCCTTGTCAAATCTAGTTCCACAATGGTTGATTTTCTAGCTGAAAACAATCTCTGTGGTCAGGCCATTCTTCGGATAGTCTCCTGTGGAAATGCCATCATTGCAGAACTTCTGAGGCTTTCTGAATTTATTCCTGGTGTTTTCAGGCTAAAGGACAAAGCTGATCAACAGAAGTATGGAGATATCATATTTGATTTCAGTTACTTTAAGGTAAATCCTTTTATTGTTAGACTTTCTTAGAGAGTTGCTGGCTTGCATGAGAGTACTTCAGGCAATGAAACAGCCATTCCTGATTATTGTATTTATTATTAGAATCTTCAGAATTGACTACTGTGGCTTCTTCTTTGTTCAGTTTTTACCAGAAATTCACTAAACTGAAATACATGAGTAATATGCTTGCATGCTAACATTCTGCTTCTGGGCTGCCTTTTACTTTATATGTTTCTGGGGGTGGCAGTTTTTAGTTCATTCAAGAGCAGTCCCAGCTACACCTTTCAAAACAGTCGCTGTGGACTTTAATAGATACTGATTATACAAAACTGGAATATTGGATTATCAGGTTGTTTATTATTACTGTTATTATTTACTGCAGGAACATCAAATTATACTTTTACTATCAGGTACTGAACCTGTTCTGATGGTTGTTTTCCTTTGAAGCAGTACTGTGGGCAGTATGCCCATCTACTCTTGCTTATCTGTAGCTTATTCTTTGCAGCCATGAAAACTGCTTTTTGCTTTCCTGTTTGACAGTACATTGATTGTTCATTTGCTGGACTTGTCACATGCACTGAAGAAACAAATAAAGGCTCCTGCCCATAAAAAGCCCTTAGTTCCCTTAAAAAAATTAAGCTTCTTGAAGTACCTGTTTCTCTGCAATTCTCCATCATGATTAAGAAGGAACTGCAGAGACTATCTAATCTGACTTTATCTGCGTACAAGAAGTGTTAATAGTAAAGCAGAGAATGGAGGGATTATTTTTTCTTTTTTGAGTAGGAGTCGTAAATTTCAAGCACTAACTGAGCCTTTGACACTGAAAACCCTGAGTACAAATGATTTCCCAGATAAGTGCTTGTTAGAAGTCTTTTTTTTTTACACAGATTACTTGCAAATTTAAAAGCATATATGTATAATTGGTGAAAAATACAATTATCCTTGAAATGGTAAGATTTTTTTTTATGTTAAGTAACAGTGTTGCTGCTTTTCAGAATAATCACCCTGAAATCCATAAAAGACACACATATAAAGCACACTTTAGTGAATTTACAAATGGTTTCACTGCCACTGTGCCATTGCTGTATTCATGACTCTTAGAATTAGCTAATGAGAGGAGATTTGGGGGCTGCTTTTATCCTTTGTTTTATGTAGGTATTTTGTGCAAAAACAGAGGCGGGAGAGCATTTTTTTAAACCGCACTAAAACAGTCATCTGTATATGAAGCTTGTTATTATATTTTATTTTACTTCACTTTTTAAGCTATTTTTGTAGAGTTCATGTTGACTATTTTTAAGCCAAGATCTCTTGGTGTCATAAGCAGAGTGTGGAATGAGGTTAACAATATTTTCAGTTTAATGTTAATAATATTTGCAATTAAACATAGGCCATATTTTAAATTAGGTGGTAAGACCAAGTGGTGATTGTGAGAAATTTAGATTAGATGTTTAGATTAGATGAGAAAAATTTGTTTAGATTAGATGATTAGAAAAATTTGTGCCATTGCTGTAAGGAAGTCAACCTCTTCATCCCAATCCCATGGTTGTTGTTCACATTGTTTTTGCATTAGTTTGAGGGACTAGTGCTGAGCTAGATCCAGAGTCTTAAAAAAACCCTAAACAAAACAAAAATAAAACAACAACAAAAAATCCAGAAAACAAAGAAGTCTTCTAAGCTCTGTGAAGCCTCAATGTTATGATTTCTATCTGAGAAATTGATGAGATCAAACGTGTAAAGGAAAAAAACAACAGCCCCGGAGAGAGATGGTTAGCACTACAAAAAGCACACAGTGGCTTCAGATGCAATGGGATTTACCCAAAGTGTTAACTATTTTTTCCATTGGTTACATACCGTAAAAGGTATTTTAAATCATTGCAGATTCATCTCAATTGCAGACTCGTCTTTATGGAATCAATGTTCAATTGTATAGTAGCATGGAAATCCACAGATCCTTGTTCTAGTAAGAAATGTTCATTCTGGTGGTGTGTGCACGGTGGTGGTTGTACACGTTCTGTGTCTGAAAAGAGGTAAAATAGAGACCAGAGTCAAATATTGTCTCTAAAGATTGTCTCTTTTCTTTAGGGGCCTGAGACATGTGAAGGCAAACTGGAAGCCAAACCTGAGTTACTGGATTTAGATGAAGAATTTCGTGAAAACAACATTGAAATTTTGACGAGATTTTATCTAGCCTTTCAGAGTGTACATAAATACATTGTAGATTTAAACAGGTATGGTATCTTACATACACCTGGATTTTCTTCAAGACTAGATTACTATTTAGTCTTAATAATGAGAAGCTTTTGTCTTGGAGACCCAGTATACTTAACTCTTGAAACATATTCTAGTACTGTTACTCCCACTGTGTTTTACCAGCTTAATATATGACTTGAAAACATTTAACCTCACTACTTCATTCCCTCGACTTTAAGATAGATCTAGTTTTTCTTCTCTGTCTTGGAGATGTTTTTAATAAAAGGAGACTCCATATTATTAAACTTCAGTTTTTGTCGTCTTGCAAAACAGAGTATCAGGTAGAGTTTTTTTCTTTAATTTTCATTGGCATTATTTTCCTGAAATGAATTTTTCAGTGGAGTTGCCATATTCCCAAGTTTGCTCCCTTACTTGTGAAAAACAATATGAAAGGTTCATAAAATACTCTTAAGAAAAAGTTTCAGAGAATCTTAAGCATGAGAGATGGTTTTGTTATTGGTCTTACATGAAAAGGTTAATTAACGGATTAAATATTTAACATGTTTCTGAGAACTTGAAAATGACAGTTGTACTAAATCTTGCAGTAGAAACTTTCTCATACTCTCAGGCTATTATCCATCCATAAGATGATGGTGTTAGCTGTAAGTTACAGTCTCCTCTAGTATGTTTCACAGACACCATCAGGATATGGCAGGAGGCTTTGCCTACTGGTTGGTTCTAGCTAGGAGTTCCAGCTTTTCATTTCATTGTAGAACATCTCTTCTTTGTCTGAAATACCCTAGTACAAGCAGTGTGGAGTAATGTTCTGATGTCTGTTGACTTGCAGTGAAAATTGGCCAATCAAGTTCTGCTTTCATAGAATTTGAGAGCAAAACAGTCAATGATCAACTTTTTGTTATAATCTCTAGATATTTAGATGAACTCAATGAAGGAATTTACATTCAGCAAACATTAGAAACAGTCCTCCTTAATGAAGATGGAAAACAGCTTCTAGTAAGTATGGAACAATTCTGTAATAGTAGAAAATGAACCAACTAGTTTAGTGCCAAACTAGACAAAGATTTAAATTAACTGAAAGAAGGAAATGCTGTGACTTGTTTTTAGGAGGACAAATACCAGACATGTACAGCCCACCATTTTTGTATTGACTACGTACTTGACATTGTGTTAACTTGCCAGTACATGTTTGTCCTTACATGTTAGTACAAAATTATATTTCTGTTGTTTCTTCCCTTTGTTCTTTTTTCTAAACAGTGTGAAGCACTCTATTTATATGGAGTCATGCTACTGGTCATTGACCAGAAGATTGAAGGAGAGGTCAGAGAAAGAATGTTGGTTTCTTACTACAGATACAGGTAATGTATATTGGTTTTCAGAAGCACCTAAGTGTGAAAGAATGTAACATGCAATATATTGAGTTAACTACATTAACAGCACAACCCCACCAAAAAATCCACCAGCACGAAGCTGCTTCTTTGAGTATAAAGTTAGTTTGTGTTCCTGAGTAAAGTTCATTTTTCTGTTGTGCTGTTTGTGCTGATCTGGGATTCCAGGATGAACACTTACCAGTATCTTCCTATAATATAGTGAACATCATATTAATGGAGTAAACATCCAAAAATCTCCCTGACCAGTATCTGATCATTTTCTTGGAAGAAAGGCAGTTATTACAAGGGAGGGAGAAGAGGCAATGTTTAGGTCATACAGTTTTTGTTCCTTTCTTCTGTGAAACAGTGCAGCCCGGTCCTCTGCTGACTCCAATTTAGATGACATCTGTAAATTGCTTCGAAGCACTGGATACTCAAGCCAACCTGGAGCTAAAAGACCTCCAAATTACCCTGAGAGTTACTTCAGCAGGGTACCCATAAGTGAAACATTCATTAGCATGGTTATTGGCCGGTTACGGTCAGATGACATTTATAACCAGGTGAGTTACTGTGAGATAAGAGGGATCTAAAGCTGCATACAAAATGATTTTTTAAAGTTAGTCACTCAGCCATAAAGGATCATAGAGGTTGAAACGGATCTCTTGAGATCACCAAGTCTAATCTCCTGGCTCAAACAGAGTCAGCTAGAGCAGATTGCCCAGGAGTGTGTCCAGTTGGATTTTAAGTATCTCCAAAGGTGCAGACTGCAGAACCTATCAGGGAAACCTGCTCTCATGTTTGGCCAATTTCACAGTTAAGAAAATAAAATCTATTGACAAATTCTTATATCTTGTTGAATATGATTTTGATGCCAATGCGATTTTGATACCAATTTTAATTTTTTTTTTTTAGCATGAAGGTCTATTGGTATATTGTCCTGTGTGTTTTTTATAATTTGAATCTTTTTGATCGTGCTGGTATATAGAATTGGTGAACAATTAAATTTATCTGCATCCAAATTGCCTATTACTTCACTAAAATGAATACTTGTTTCTGAGATGAACTAAACATACTCAGTTGTTACAAAATACTTCTGAGACTGCTCCTTTCAACTCACCTTAATCTCTCCATCTCCTTTGACTCATTTACAGCATAGTAATATCTTACTATGTCCTGTTAAAGTTAGCAGGCATCTACACAGTCAACTCTTATATTCTGTAAAATATATCTGGTAAATACACCGCTTGTGTAAGCATGTCCAGCTTACCCACATACCCTTTTTGCCTCTTAACATCTATTACTGCACTCTTTATTGTGTCTCATCATGTCTGCAACAGATTTATGTCATGTTACATTTCATTTTGATTCACCTTTCCTAGGTTTCAGCATATCCATTACCAGAACATCGCAGCACTGCCCTGGCTACTCAGGCTGCTATGCTCTATGTGATACTCTATTTTGACCCTTCCATTCTTCACACTCAGCAAGCAAAAATGAGAGAGATAGTGGATAAATACTTTCCAGATAATTGGGTAAGAAATAATTAATTTTTAAAAGTGCTCCTTGGGTTTCATGTTACAGGAACAGTTTATCTTCTTTTTACAGCATGCATTAAAGAAAATAATAATGTCATAAAAGTAGAATAAATTCCTCTCTGGGGAATTTTACTTTGTTCATAATGAAGCTTGTAATGCCACAGTTCTGTGTATCCTTCTGTCAGTAACCCAGAGCTTTCGTTTTTAGTTAAGCGTCTTACAAACACTTGTAAGTCAACCACAATACTGTGTTTTCAATCACAGTTAAACCTGGGCTAGAGGTCTGAAATCTGTTCCACTTGGTTCCTTAAAAATCACAGTGTGGAACCGTAATTTCCTTCTGTTTCTGTTCACTATCGAAGCTGTTGGCAGTTTGGACCTTTGGGCATTCTCAGAGTAGGATTCATTCAAATCATTTTGCATCCCATCCCATCAAAGTGGTTTGCCAGTTGCTTTCATTAATCTCATGCACAGCATCACAGAAATGAAAAGTCAGAAGCTCATGGGGAGCAGAATAAGAGTCCAATGAGGATATGTAGTGACTGAAAGAACAGTCAGCTTGTTTTTACAATTAAGCCTCTAATTAACTATGTACCTTTTATTCTGAAGTCATCTTGATTTCCAAAGATGGTGGAGCAAAAGGTACAGATGCCAGAAAAAAGTTTAGTTTATATCTAATTTAGTTATATTTAGCATGTCATTTTCTACTCATATAGCTAAATGAAAAGTATGTCCTTTTCTTAATATAAATGCAACTTCTTGTTTTCTGCTTCCAATCTCTAGGTTATTAGCATTTACATGGGAATCACTGTAAATCTAGCAGAAGCATGGGAACCCTACAAAGCTGCTAAAACTGCCCTCAATTACACACTGGATCTTTCAAATGTCAAAGAACAGGTACGTAAGCCAGAGTTAGGTGTTTTTAGGAAGAGTCAAGCTGTGCAGACATCTCAAGTGTATATTTTATGACATCAGTAATGTGTGAGTCTTTTTTTCTTGCATACAGTTCTTTGCATTACATTCAAGAACAGTACTTTGAGTGCGTAACTTTGAGTTAAAGATACTTTAAAGCTTCAAAATCTGGTCTTCACAGTACTGCTTGTTTCACTTCCCTTGCAGTGTTTGTTTCCCTGAAAGGTTTCAGGGTAGTGACTATATTGGTGCTTGCAGTCATCACCATCTTGTTCAGTAGTGGGATGCCATGAGCTGGCTATTGTGTTTGGTCTTTTATAGATGCTAGTTTTAGGTGTTACACATTTATGAGTGAGGCAATTGGAACCTCCCAAACGAAACAATCTGGAAGAAACCAGAATGATGCAATGCAGTTAGTTATTTTTATGTAAAATATTTTCTTCCATGCCTGAAAAAACAATGAGTGATACTTGGTTTGTTGATTGTTTGCACAAATTGCAAATCAGTTGACTGATGATAGCAAAAAGTGTCCTTAAAATCTGGCACCAATGTTCAGGAAAGAACACAAAGTTTCTAATTAGGAGAACTGTAGTATGTACTTCCTAGTAAACTTAGGGAACATGAGCAGACGTTTTTCCTTAGTCTTCAGGGAAGAAGGTCACTAACAGAACTGACATTTAACTCATAACAGCTATTTCCATTCTGGAATAGATTTGCATTATTGTTCTTTCTCCCTAGGTAATAAAACATTAGTAACATTTTTTAAGAATAATTACTAGATAGTATGTAAGTGTATATAGGAAGTTTACAATTTGCATTTTTGAAACATTATACTTCCTATGTAAGCTTTTTGCTTTAAAACTTTCATCCTTTGTCATGCAGTTGTAGTGCATGATATTTCCTACTAATAACAGTAATAATTTTTGCAGTGCTATTTTGATCTATGTGCCCTTTAAGTTCTTTGGAACTCTGTACACAATATATTCCATTTGAGGCAAGGATGGTATTGATGCAAGCTTTGTACATTCCAAGGCAAGCAGGTACGCTGCAGTCACTGAGCGAGTGCACACTCAGGTGCAGCAGTTTCTCAAGGAGGGCTGTCTGAGGGAGGAGCTGGTGCTGGACAACATTCCCAAGCTGCTGAACTGCCTGCGAGACTGCAATGTAGCGATCCGCTGGTTGATGCTTCACACCGCAGATACAGGTAAGACTTCATCCTGGATCTTTATTGCAGGGCTGTCAGTCCTGATGCCTCATGTGAGGGAGGTTCAGTGTGTGCTGCTGTTGAAGTCAGATGAGTTTCAATAGATTTCTGAGCTGTTCTTCTGTTAAGTCTCCCTAAGGTCATTGGCTAAAACAGCACACATGCATTTCCTGAACTCTCATGAGCTATAGATATATATATCTTTTTATATATTCTTTATACAGATATAAAGAATACTATGAGAAGTCATGATCCTGTTGAATAATACTCTGCAGAAAAAGTCTGGGAACTTTATCTTTTTCTGCCTCAGCACTTAAAGCATTCTGAAAGTTTTACCTAGCACTAAAAAGTAAGCAGTAGCCAACTTCTTAATATCTTAATAACTTAAGCTTTTTATTGTATTGGGCTGACATTCAACTAAAACTGGAATGATATCTCTGACATGAATTTGGTTCTGTAAACTTACATCTTTAGACATTCTTTTGTTTGAATGTTTGTGCTGTCTCTAGAGTCTGCTCATATGGGAGAGGGCTTCTGTTCTACCTCCTTGCGTTTTCTGTAATGGTTTCAGAGCTGTTGATCTCTGAACTTCTCAGTCAGATATATAAAATTCACATTTAGCTTGCAGAAGAGTTGAAAACCGCCGAAGCACCACAGAATCACTACTTATTTCCTGTCCTGTTTGTACAAGGGAGAACAAGTGGGAACTTGAATATCAGAGCAAAGTGGTTTTGTTTTCAAGCTATTAATAAATAAAAGAGTCTGTTTGCAAAGGTTTAAAAGCTTGGCCAGATCCTGTAACAACAGTCTTTCCATTTTCAGCTTGTGATCCAAATAACAAACGTCTCCGCCAGATAAAGGATCAGATTCTAACAGACTCAAGGTACAATCCTAGGATCCTTTTCCAGCTGCTTCTGGATACAGCTCAATTTGAATTCATTTTGAAAGAGGTAATGTGCTGCTGCCTTCCTCAGCATTTTCCCCCGAATGGCAGAACAGAGCTGAGGACTTGTGTAGTAGTGGTAAATTTACCACATATTCCACTTAAGGATTGTTTTGTCAGTTGTGAGTTTTCTATAGAAGATTGCAAACTACTGTTTCTTGGAAATTAGTTTTGTAGTCATGTCAGTAACTTGCAGTTTTGTTTCTTAGCCAGTGTGCTTATGTTTATTCAGAATTTTACATGGACAGGCGTAATAAAACACACTGAGGAATCCATTTAAAGTTTTGGGTTTTTTTTTATCTTGCCATATGTCTTTACTTCACACTTTCTTCTAAGCAGAGCCAAAAGCCCATATATGTTGAGGGTAAGCTTCTAAGAAATCTCTTACACCAATGTATCTTGAAGTTATGTAGTAATCACTGTAGGTCAGGTCAATCTGTTTCCAGTGTTTCATCTGTTGTAGTATGCCTTCTTGCCACTTGTGTAAGCCAAACACTTCATTTTTAATAGATGTTCAAGCAGATGCTGTCAGAAAAACAAGCTAAATGGGAGAACTATAAAAAAGAAGGATCTGAAAGGATGACTGAGCTTGCTGATGTCTTCTCAGGAGTTAAACCTCTAACTAGAGTGGAGAAAAATGGTAATTATTGAAAACTAAACTGGGCGGGGGATACCAAAAGAAAATACATGATGCTAATACTGACAATAAGAAAAAATTTCACACCCCTCAGCTGCCACAGAGGTCTCTCACAGGCTGTCTTGTCTAGGTGTCCTGTGTGTATTCCATATGTCAGCATTATTGAGGTACCTAATACTTAGTTGGCTGGGGTCTTTTTCAATATTTTTTTAACTTAGATATGCCAGGTAAGATTTTGAAATGCCAGTTCACATTTCCACAGGTAATGGAGTTCGCAGTACTGTGTTCTATGTACAAAAAAATGCAAAGGTCATGCCCATTAAATGTGGGGATGGTTTAACCTTTCTTCACATCCTTTCCCTAATTGTAACCTGGATTTCTACTGTACCAGTATTTTTTGCAAACCTTTTACTTCTCTCCTGCAGAGAGTGGTATCTTTTTGATGCTCCAGTTTCTGCAAGAACTTAAATGCACCAAATCAGCATTTCTTTCTAAATGTCTTACTCTGTCTTTTAAACTCTTTGTTTTTAATGGCTGTAAGTATAAGAATTGTAAATTCTTTCTCATTTGTTCAGGAATACTGCATAAAGTGTCAATGTAAGGGCAACATGTGATCAATCCAAAGCAACAAAACTTAGAATACAGGCAATTCTCTCACTTGCTTCCAACTAAAAGCAGAATAGCCTTATTGAAATATTTCCCTTTGTATTTTTCAGTTCAGCACATTTGTAGCTAAAACACAGTAGTTGCAAGTGCTAAAGCAGTTAACATTGTAAAACTGTTTATAAAACACAAATTTATTATTTAAAGGCCTTTATCAACTTTGTATAGATTTTATAATGCCTCTTTATGTTGATAGGTTTTTTTAATGTTGTATGTGAAAGTCTCTTGAGCATTTGCCTCCTTACAAGTCTGTGTTGAAAGCCTAGAAATGTTAGAGAGACTTTTTAAATAATCTGCTACATGCATAGTATTGAACTTTGTTTATTTGTTTGACTAGCAAGTTCCCTGGCTTTGATGCTTACCATACATGGGAATATTTGATTAAATTTTTCTTGTTCTTGTATAGAAAATCTTCAGGCTTGGTTCAGAGAAATCTCCAAGCAAATAATGTCTCTAAACTATGATGATTCCACTGCAGCAGGCAGAAAAACTGTGCAGCTAATACAGGCGCTGGAGGAGGTATGGCAAAGAAATTTTGAGATGAATGACCTTGTCCTTTTGAAAAAACAGCATTTGATACAAAGGCACTGACTTCTGATAGATGAATTACAAAACAGATCTGCATTTTAACAACTGCTTAAGTCTGTAGATCTTTGCAGCTTCGTATATATAGTCAGCAGGACTTGCTTATAGACCTTGTGTTTATGAAATAAGGGGCATAGCATAAAAAGTCATACCACCTGCATGTGAGGATTAGTAAGGTTTTTCAAAGACATTGATTCAGTATTGAAGATTCTTTGGGAATGTTACTTATTTTATTAGAAATTGTAAAAATAAATCCATCTGAAGCATGACAGGGTAATTTGAAAAGCAAAAGAAAATTATCCGTATTTGTTATTGGTTCATTTCTTCTGCTTCTGGGATTTTAAAAGAATACCCAGTGTGATGCTTCACAGTACACCTCCTCAAGTAACTCTGAAATTTATTATGTAAAGCATTCTAAAACATGCCAGGATTTGTTAAGCATCTTACTGCAATAATAGCCTGAAGAAATATGTCAGCTTACTGATTCTGTTTGTATTGCTGTCCTTAAAGATGAACAGACAGAGGGGGTTATTTCATGGACTTTGTTTGTTTAAATATAGGTCCAAGAGTTTCACCAGCTGGAAACTAACCTGCAAGTTTGCCAGTTTCTGGCTGATACACGCAAATTTCTCCATCAGATGATCCGAACTATCAACATTAAAGAAGAGGTCTTGATCACCATGCAGATAGTTGGTGATCTTTCATATGCTTGGCAGTTAATTGACAGGTATCTTAGTAGAAGCTTTTTCTTCTCAGTTAGTCATCATTTGCAAAACTTGTGGGAAATATGATGCATAAATATTATTGATACTATAGCCTTTCCAGTTTAAAAAAAGTCTTGAAGCCATGTGCTATGAGTCATTGAGTATTCAATCAACTTGAAAAATAATTAGCAGTCACCCTTGTCATGTTGTGAGCTGCAGGTTAAGTGATATTGTAACATTTTACTGTGTATCCTCTTCTAAATATAACAATTTTTATAAGCTTCTGTCTCCAGCCTTTGGTCTAGTTAAGTGTTCTCCAAAATGCTGGAGTTCCCACTTCAACTGAAAATGAACAAGGAAAGCCAAATGCTAGAGAACTTCGCCATGGTGTGATTTTGCTGAGCTATTTCATTGCCTTGGCTGTTAACACTCCCTGATGTTCTTTTCTTTTGTCCCAAATACTCCCTTATACTACAAGATTTGTCTATCCAGTATCTCTTCAGGCCAAAATCCTCCTCTAACACAGTTCTTTACTGATCTCCTGTGCTGTTTCTAGATTACACTGGTACTGCTGACATACAAGTTAGGAGTTGAAAGTAAGGTTTTCAGCAGAAGCAGCTGATTTGCTTTGTGTTGTCTTTTTTTCCTACCCCAGCTTTACATCTATTATGCAGGAAAGTATACGAGTCAGTCCATCTATGGTAACTAAACTCAGAGCCACTTTCCTAAAGGTAGGTGTGAACAGTGAATGTACTTGAATACTGCAGGCCAAACAAAGCACTTATCAAATGTAACTTCACAGCCTTGAGACCTAGAACAGTTGAAACTTGCTTTTGCCAACATTCTATATCTAGATTTTTTTTTTTAAGACTGTAATAAATTAACTCAAGGTTAGTTTTAGAGCACGTAACCCCAAGTTATGCATGGTTTTATATGCAGCCAGTTCTATTGCTGCTGTTAGGCACGTGAGTCTCATCATCCAGCTTCTCTTCATAGCGGTTACTTGCTGGAGACATTGGTCCCTAGATGGCATCCTCTATGTATAAATTGGAGGAGGCTGAAGAATTACAGACATTACGTTGCCTATGCCCTTTGTCTGTCATGATGAAGATCTGGCATCAGCTGAATATATTTTCTGTAGAAATAAAATGGTAAATGGTATGGAGGGGAGTGTAAAATCACAATGAAGTAATACCTCACTCAGCTGGTAACATTAAAAAAACAAGTAAGAAGAATGTAGCATTAGACACTATTGGTAGTCTTTTAACAATTTATTGTTGGGTTTTGGTTGGGTTTTTTGGTTTGTTAGGTTTTTTGTTTGTTTGTTTGTTTTTTCCTCTTGTCAAAACTGATGTGTAACACTGCTCTTTAGGAACACTCTAGAGTTTTCAATTGTAGGCTAAAAGCCTGAGCAGGAGAGGTCAAGCATGTCATTTATATTAGAAGAACAGACGTGAAGTTAAAATGTTAACTTTATTTCTAGCTTGCTTCTGCACTTGACTTGCCTCTTCTCCGCATCAATCAAGCAAACAGTCCTGATCTTCTCAGTGTGTCCCAGTATTACTCTGGCGAGTTGGTTTCTTATGTAAGAAAGGTAGGCATTTGAAGAGGTAGAATTGTCTTGTTCTCTAATCACTTGTTCTTAACTGAGTACTGTTAATTATTGTTTTGATGAGAAAATACTGACTGTGTGTGTTTGTTCTTTCACTTGCAAAGGTTCTACAGATAATTCCAGAAAGCATGTTTACATCTCTTCTCAAAATCATAAAGCTTCAGACTCATGATATTATTGAAGTGCCGACTCGCCTCGATAAGGACAAGCTGCGAGATTATGCTCAGCTTGGACCACGATATGAGGTGCAGTTAAAATAGGGGATTCTGAATAAGCATACTGTATAGGTGGCCATCTTCAGCCTAAGTTCAAATAGGTACAGCTCCACAGAGTTACACTTTTAACAGTGAGGTTGGATTTGTTGGTTGAGTAAGAACTAAAATTGGCTTGTGTTATCATGAGTATGCCTTAGACTTCCTGAGGACAGATGAGTAATACAGAATTCTGTTTGTAAAAGTTTGAACTTCTGATCTTTCAGAAAAGGGGAGAAAAACTAAATATGTTTAGAAATGAAGGTAAAGATATTTTTGTTTATTTAGATACTGGCAGGAAAAATACCTAAAAATTCAAGTCTGAAATGAAGCTGTCTACATTTGGAAAGCTTGTTTGGGAGAAGGTCAAAGAGTGAATCAGGCAGCAGGCAAAGGGCAAAAGACTGGCTTGTCTGAACAATCAGCTTAAGAATACTCACCTAATAATTTAAAACTAGGTGAATGTGCTACTGTACTAAATCAGTGGAAATACTGGAGTGGACTTATTGCTGACAGCAGGCTTTATTATGGAATAACTACTTCAAGCTCTGTCCCTAGCCTGCTCACAGGTATCAACCACAGGCATCAACTTACAAGTTTTGTCCACGATGTTTTGTACACACAAGATCGAGCTGGCTAAGTAATCTCTCTAACACCTCTGAGAGGTAACTTCTTTCCCTCTGGTAACATACCTACATTAAAAGAAAGATAATTGTTGTACTATAGGTAAGTTTAGGACAAGATGTAAAACTGAAAATATATCAGTGCAAATTACTTCAATCTAAAATAGGGTGTTACCACTGGGAAAAATGTGTGTCTTTTTAGCATAATTATTTGAATCTATTGAATCACTTCAATAAACTATATTCTCTTTCTATTAAAGGTTGCAAAGCTAACCCATGCAATTTCAATCTTCACTGAAGGCATCCTCATGATGAAAACTACTTTAGTTGGTATCATCAAGGTAATGTTCTGTTATTGCAGTAAGAAAAAACAATTCAGTGGCAATCAGCAGTTAAGCCACAGGTAATTCAGGACCTTGAGGAAAGATAAAAAGAGAAGAAAAAATAAATCTGCATACAGATTTTCAAATGGTGATGCCTAACGTGGCATTCAGATGATAAGAATTGTATTATTAAAGGTTAAGAACCCACATTACTCATTGTAAATAAATTCCTCAGCCATAATTGATGCTCTTGGGAGTTGTTTTTTCCCTACTGGAGAAACAGCTACCAGCTTTTCTGAAGAGCTGTTTCATTCTACAGTAAGATACCTCTTTTAGGACCAGGAGCAAGTATTCCTTAAGAAATACACTCTTCTTAATGTATTCTGGCTTCTTAAAACTGTATGTAATTTTCAATGGGTCACGAGAGAGGTCAAATATGGGAACTACAAATCTTTGCCATTCAACTTATATGAATTGTTATCTAGCAGAAGTATTCAATTATTTTATTCATTGGAAGGGCACTGGTGGGAAAGTGCATCTGTTAGCAGTGCTTTCCAATTCATCTTAAGTACTTAAAAATCTTTCATAGTACAAACAATCCTTAGAATTTTTTTTTTATACCTTTCTGAATAAGGAAAAAAAAAAGTTTCTTTTTTTTAGGTGGACCCTAAACAGTTACTAGAGGATGGCATAAGGAAGGAGCTGGTAAAACGAGTAGCTCTAGCCCTTCACAGGGGACTCATCTTTAATCCTAGAGCCAAGGTTTGCAACAACTTGATTTTAATTTTTTGATGTATCTTGGGTCTGATGGGACTTTTTATTATACTGCATTCTAAAAAATAATTTGTGATTTCCATCCAGATTTCCTTTTTTGTAAAGCATACTTTTAAATCTTCTTAAATGTTATTTGGAATGCCTTTAATTGATATTAAAATGAGTTTATAAACTGCTAAGAGTACATAAAATTCAAAAACATGTTTTAAGTTTTATTGCCAAGTGTCCTGTAGATTTGAGATTACAGTTCTTTGTGATGGCTGATGGTTTGATTCAGATTCTTGAATCTTTCTTCCACATCCATCAGTACTACCACTGAAGCCTAAAATAAGCATTAAACTCATAAGGAAAAAATATCGAATAGATGAATTACTTCAGATATCAAACAACCTTTGATAAATTTCTCAGTGCTTTTCAGTTCTGGCTGGAGCATAGTGAAACCCTCTAGAGATTGTTGTGTAAAGGCATTTAGAAGCCTTATGCATTTTCTTTATATTCTACCTCTTCACAGCTTTGTTTTTATTTGTTTGGTTTGTTTTTTTTCTGTAGCCAAGTGAACTGATGCCCAAACTGAAAGAAATGGCAGCCACAATGGATGGGTTCCATCGATCATTTGAATATATCCAGGATTATGTCAACATATATGGTTTAAAAATTTGGCAAGAGGAAGTGTCTCGCATCATTAACTACAACGTGGAACAGGAGTGCAATAACTTCTTAAGAACAAAGGTGCTAGCCAAAACCAAGAATGAGTCAAAAGCTGATAAATGTCCTGCCACACTAAATGTGGTAGTAACTGTGTGGAACACATGCCCCCAGCTGCTTCTGAATGATTTCAGCATCCCCACTGCAGTAGTTCTACATAAGAAGAGTGAAGTACCCCGACAAAGCGTTACAGTCAACAATCTCCTTCCTCTCTTTCTTGAAGAAAACACAAAATTCTACTAAGTCATAGTAGTCCTCTCTGTACGTATTGTTAGCCATCAGAAGGCAGGCTTAGAAAGACTGCAGTAATTGCCAGCAATTTTTGGTGGTATTTCACAAGTGATAGAGTGAACAGATCTTAAATTTAGCTAACTGTGGTGGCTGGCTTTACTGCAGGAAGGAGCAGATGGAGTTCTCACCTGAGATGTAGGTAGTAGTCTCAAACTCCACACACCTTTTGCTTCCTCTTAGTCATAAGACTCAGTCTTCTCTTTGCTTTTTTTCTCTATTGACAGTGTTCTTCTTTGTGTAATTTACAGTAGCGCTTTGGTGCACTGCTTCTAAATTAAACGAACAAATTTTAAGTGAATTAAAAACCTACTACAGTAACACTGCAAATTAATCTAAAACATTATTTTTTTTCAGATTCAAGACTGGCAAAGCATATACCAGTCTACTCATATTCCTATACCAAAATTCACACCTGTGGATGAATCTGTAACTTTTATTGGTCGGCTTTGTAGAGAAATCCTGAGGATCACAGACCCCAAGTAAGTACTGGATGTCACAAACTATATTTTAGTGCCGTGCATTGAATTGCTCCAATTCCACCATATGCAAATGAAATATACAACAAATAGTGTTTCCTTAGCTGTTATAGCACCATCATTATGTAAAACCAAATTTACCTGTACATGTTAAAAACTAGTCTAGAAAAGTTGTGATTTGAGTCTGAGAAAGGAAAAGAGGGGAAAGTAACCAGGGAAGGGTGGCAGAACCTTGTGAAAAGAGGTGTAATCCAACATCACCAAAGATACTGAGACAATCTTTCTAATCTCTACCTGAATAGGACAGCTCATCACTCAGAATATCACAGAAACTGTCTGCAGTTTATTCTGAAATATTTATCTTTTTTCTTCAGAATCACATGTTACATTGACCAGATGAACACCTGGTATGATATCAAAACACATCAGGAAGTAACCAACAGTCGTCTCTTTTCAGAGATCCAAGATACTTTAGGTACCTTTGGTCTCAATGGTTTAGACAGGCTGCTGTGTTTCATGATTGTAAAGGAGCTGCAGGTAATTTTTGAACTTTGATTTCTCAAGGTCATGAGGCTTTTATTGTGCAGTAACTTGTAGTGAAATAAATATGGTAATTTTTGAAATGGTAAAATCACAAAACATAAGAATTTGTTACTGGTACAATTCTGAATTGGTAGTCCTGATGCTGTGTTAAGAGGAGGTTTGGTTTGCAAGGAAAACCTTTTGAATATGTACACTTAGAAGTTGATCTCACATCAACTTCTGTTTTTCTGTCTAGATATCAATAAAGAATTATATGGGTCTACCATCTTTTAAACAAGGTGTGAAATCCATGTAATTGCATTTTCCCCTAATACCTCTATATGAAACCATGTTCTTTTCTGAGAAGAATCCAGTCCTAGCCTGGTTAAAGATTTTTAAGGAAAATAAGTATTGATGAAGACAGTTCTTCCTCAAAAGTTGAATTAATACTTGTCTGCAGTGGGTATTACATTTTGATAAGTGCTAATTGTCCTAGGACTAATTAGCATAACTCAGAAAAATACAAAGTCTAACTACAGAATTCCTCAAAAATCTGCCTGTGGATATATTCTTTCCCTGCTGTTAGTAACTGTGGCTTTGGTACCACGAGGATTAAGATTACATGTGTGATGTTTTGTGATGATTTGACTTACCTATTTCTTTTACTTAGAACTTCCTCAGTATGTTTCAGAAAACTATACTGCGTGACAGGACAGTGCAGGATACCTTAAAAGCACTTATGAATGCTGTCAGTCCTCTCAAAGGAATTATAGGTAAGTACTTACTTGTTAAGATGGAAGAGGGCCATTGTCTTTGTACACTTGCATTTATTTCCCTTCATACTTGTTCTTTTTTAATGTCTCACCCTTTTTCTGTTCTCAGCAAATTCCAACAAGGTTTATTCAGCAGCAGTTGCAAAGACTCAGAAGATCTGGACAGCATATTTAGACTCCATAATGAAAGTAGGTTTATGTGACTTAGCGATACAGAGAACTCACTCACAGGTTCTTACATACACCATTGTAAAATAAGCAGATGGAAGTATTATGTTGACCTGCAATTCTGTAACACCATAAGCGAAGCAGGCTTGAATTTTTGAGAGCCCCTGAGCTTCATTCATATAGACAGCTCACACTCCATGAAGTGCTTAGCTAATAGTATGCCAGAAATGGAGTTTGGCACTAGAGATCTAATCTGGGAAGACTGAGTTACTGCTCAGTATTGGGAGGTCAGAGAAATCCCCACAGTACCCTAGTACTTGTGTTTGTAATGATACTCTGCCACCAGTGTTTTCAGAGTACTGTGGATGTTTATGTTACTGAAGAGAAGAGGGAAAGGTCAGGGAAAGAAGGAGAAGGTCGATTGCAATCAGCCTCTCTGGTGGCTTTTATCTTTGCTATTGCTGATCTAGAAGTCTAGGGGGGGTGGGGAAAGAGCACAAGCATGCACTGAGTAGCGAAAAACAAGCAACTGAGCTTTTATACCAGTTACCAGGTATAAAATTGTACCTGTCTGTACTTGTTACCATGAATTGTGTGGAAATCTCGAGTGCTGTGACTGCTGTCCTTTGGCTACACTGTGCAGCTGGGGTCCCTCAGTTCTGACTGCAGGCAGTCTGAATCAGTGCCTGGTTATCCCAGGAAGAAATAGCTCCAGCCACAATATGTCCCTGCTTCGGTCAGCCCTATGAAGGCTGTTAGGTGCAACGAGGACTTGGTGTAATCTATTTATACTGGTAATTGTTACTCATTTAGTTTTTCCTTAGTTTGACTTTGCTTTCAATGTAACACAATACCCTTTGCATTTTGTTTCAACAGGTTGGACAGATGCAGATTTTAAGACAACAAATTACCAATGAATTAAACTATTCCTGCAGGTTTGACTCCAAGCATTTGGCTGCTGCTTTGGAAAATCTCAATAAGTAAGAAGCAAAATGTGCTGAAGAGCTGCGTGTATCACTGTGATGTAATTGTTATCACCTCAGCAAGCCTTAAAAACTAAATTATGGCAAAGTGTGGAGTCTGTCTTCAGACTATTTTATTCTTGGTGAAGAATATTTGAATTAAAAATCAATAACTTGGCAAATAATTTGTATGGACATGCTAGTGGATAGCACAGCTTCTAATTGCATTTGGTTATACCTGGAGTCATATTTGGATGGGAAGTAAGAACATAGCAAATGTGTGGTGCTGGTTTTTAAGTAAATACAATGTTTGTAAAAGGATATTCCATAAAAAGGTGGTTTACTCTTGCTTGTAACCATTTACAGATTGTGTCTTTGAAGTTTTTACATTATTATGATGTGGCATTAAATACGCATTTAATTCTTTCCCTTTTTAGAGCAATACTGGCTGACATAGAAGCACATTATCAGAACCCATCATTGCCTTACCCTAAAGAAGACAACACTCTTCTGTATGAAATCACAGCATATCTGGAAGCAGCTGGCATTCACAATCCATTAAATAAGGTCAGGTTGCACCCCATGGCTTGGTACAGTTTGCTTTTTCTATTTCAACTGATGATTAACTGAGGGGAAAAAAAATACATGGAAGAACTGTGTTTGCCTTTTTCTTTTTCCCCCTCAGATCTACATAACAACAAAACGTCTGCCATATTTTCCCACTGTCAACTTCCTGTTTCTCATTTCCCAGTTTCCAAAACTTCAGTACAACAGAAACTTAGGTATTGTATAAGTTGAATGTCTTAATCTAATGAAAACTTACATGAAATTATCTGTAGAGGAGACAGTAAGGCCATCTGCATAGAAAGTACTTGATTTCTGATTTTAGTACGTCATGTCTGGACAGATTTCTTTATAGTATTCAAGCCAAATACAATGGAACAGGAAACAACCTAAACTCCTGGACTTTCTCATTTCATTCTGTGCCTTAGGTTAATGTCATTAAGCTATTTGCTATGGAAGAAATGCAGCTGCTGTATTAGTTTTTAATTTTTAGGTTTGGGCAAGCAGAAAGGGAGGCACAGCAAAAATAATCAGGAGGGTATATTGTGTTTCTCTCTGCTATAAAGAATATGTCCTGGTTTATGAACGTGTTACAGGGGTTTTTTTCTGTGCAGGAGTGGTGTGCAAGCGGCCTGCTGATCAAATCGACTGGCTTCCTCTAGTTCTGGGACTCCTTACCTTGTTGAAACAGTTTCACTCAAGATACACCGAACAATTTCTCGCTCTGATTGGTCAGTTTATTCGTTCAACCATGGAGCAGTGCACGAGGTATCCATGTTTTACTTTTCCCCAAGTATGACCTCTGTGAAGAAAGCTTCAGCAGAATAATCACTGCTTTTTCAGTTATGTTTTTCTAGCAGAGTAAATTTGACATACCAAAAGATTTGACTAGGTACAAGATTAAAACACTGTTTCTTTTTGTAATTGAATCACATGATGCCTAGTGGAAATGGTGTTACTTGAAGGCTGGCATTTCCATGTAATTTTGTGCAAATAACTGATGGTGGTTTAATTTTCAGTCAGAAGATACCAGAAATGCCTGCTGACGTAGTGGGTGCCCTCATGTTCCTGGAAGATTACATTCGCTATACAAAGTTACCCAGGAAGGTAAGAAAGAATTCTGTGTCTCCCCCTGGAGCACAGAGCCGGAGTCCTCTTCAGAGGAGCTCAGCCTTGGTTTATGCTGTGGTTAGGTACTAGCAGTCCACAATCACATGTAGCTCTGCAGCAATATGGTTTCCCCTTCACTCCTTCCCCATTCTGAAAGCCTGGGCTTGTAGAGAGACTATTTTTGGGCTAAATGCAGTCTAACTGCATTTGAAGATGATAAATTATTTATGTGCAATATTAAAACAAGTCAGAATCCCATTTGCTATAAGCTGTACCTGAGCAATTTTTGAATAAGCCATTTCCCAGCCAATACAACTGAAAGAGAGACAGACTCTTCCAGTCTCTCTTTCCCTTCCAGTTCACAGTACAATGTAGCAGAAGGCCCTTCACAGTCTTACAGCTGATGTATCTGGTACCTCTGCCAGCTTCCATTTTAGCCTGGCACTGTATGGAGAAGCAGCAAAGAGGCTGTGGATGCTCCTCCAGTCTTACACAGTACCTATGGTCGCAGCACTTCCTCACAGCCCAGGGCTCACCGTACCTCCCTGATCATGGTCTTCCTTCCTCTCTTGCTTTGTACACCAAGCACGAGCACATCCTAAAGCTGGGGTGGTTCAGATCAACAGTGTTGTGTGCTTAAGGGACCCAATAATGAAGAAAATGCCTAACTGTGCCTTCCTGTTTGCTTCAGGTGGTTGAAGCACATGTGCCCAGCTTCATTTTTGATGAATTCAGAACTGTTCTGTGAATATGGAGAAGGACTGAGGATGGGACAAGTACAGCTTTACAGAACTATCTTTTCTGTGCTTTAGGGCAGTACCTGTAACCACCTCTCTGAAACATAACTACTCTCTCTCCTCTGTATAATTAATGTCTGTTTAAGCCTTGACCAGCAGTTTGCATCTCACCCAACCAGTGTACATCTTGTACTGTACATTATAAATGCTGTATATCATTTGGGGTTTTCTTCTGAATAACTGTCTGTGGAAGTCTTTTCTATCGCAAATGAGCAACGATACTGGAAATAAAGATGTTGGAGAGTTTGGCAGGACTTGGTTTTGCCTTTGTAAACCAATGCTGACTATACCCAGTCCTTTGTATGTTTGGAAACAGGTTCCAGGCTCCATCACTTTTCCAAGGAGCAAACGTGAAGCTGGCTCTGCTGCAGCTTCCCTCATCCTCCTCCTTGCTGCTCCTGAAGACAGGAGTGGTTTGCTGTAGTCCAGGCCCCAGGATCACCACCCCTGTTCACAGAGAATTTACAGTGGTCTTATGTACACACCTGCCCACTCTCCCTGCACCCCGGGGTCCATCCCAGCAGCTCCCATGGACTTCTTTATGCCCTCATTGGTTAAATATATTCCCCAAGCTGCTCCTCCTCTGCTGAAGGAATCACTACTGTAGCTGTGGGATCCAGCACTGCTGCACATTGTTGCTTCACCTATTCCAAACTCACCTTGTGCAAAAGCTGAGCCTGTGTCACAGTAATTTGTTTTTCAGGGGGAAGGACTTTATGTCCTGCACTCAATGACTGTAGCTAGCCTGGTACAGCCCTTCCCTCCCCAGCAGGCAGAGGCTTGCCCAATACTCCTCCTTGCCCATGCAAGAGCTTTGGCATGCTAATGCCAGCTAAGCTACATGCAGCATGGGCTGCCCTGCCAGCAGCCACTGCCCTTCTGGTCTCCCAGTCTCCCTCCGTGTGTGACAGCTGCACCCACTTTGAGTGAGTGAGCAGCACTTTGCTTCAGGCACCCATGAGAAGGAGGCCTGGCTGAAACAGCCCCACTGTGCAAACCACAAGAGCCACACTAGGCCCCATCTTCTCTCCAGCTAAGGAATACAGGCTACACTGAGCAGAGCCTAAGATGATCAGCCTGAGCTGAGACTATATGTAACTACCTGCTATAGCTCCTGCACATGCACCAAAGGAGGAGTTAACTACAAGTCAATCAAGACTCAATCAAGAGCTTTCCTGTGAGGGGTTCACAACCTACAGCTGCCCAAGAAACAGAGCTGCCCCTGCTGCAGCTCACCCAAGAGCCAGCTCCACCAGAAGCTATTTGATTCCCATCCACATCAGTGGAATTTAAGAGCAAGCTACTAGTATGCTTTCAAGAGAATTTCAGTTTCCATTCTGGCATGAAAGAAAAGACCCAGTATATTTATTCTACCTTTACATTTGACAGTGGCACACAGTGTGGTCTCAACACCACAATTCATTGCTTAACTGGTTAACCAGGCTCAAGAAAGCTCATTAGCTGGCATTAGATAAGTGCATGACTCACACCCCGACCTGCCCGGGGCACGCTGCTTTAGTCTGCCTGTTAACAGGGCATTTGAAATGCCTTCCTGGGAATGGTGACCTCCATAACTTGCATCTCCACTCAAGACAGTAATCTCAATCAAGAGTCTTCCAGAGTGAAAAAAAGATGTCTGGATGCAGGATTCCCCCTGGCAATGCTCCCAGGCACGGCACTGGCTGTACCAGGATAAAAGATTATGAATCCTCATGCATCTCACTGGCTAGATGGCACAGGGCTTTTAAGGCTGAGGTTATACACGAGGTTAATGCAGATAGAACTTCATTTCTGCATGCTCATGTCTTCTAAACCTTTGACTGCTGTGTTCTTCACTGGTTTGCATTTGGCAAATAAGCACTAACCACCTTCATTTACTCATCCAAATACAAACAAATAAAATCAAGATAATCCTTCCTACAGGCACACTGGTCCTTAACAGCAGGTTACAAGGACATTTTTAAGGTATGCAGCTCCCCAGAGCATGGTCCCAGGGCATTGAAAGAGTCTCTTCAGCAGTGATGACTGGCAGTGCAGTTGTCTGAGAGGAGAAATGCCTCCCTGGAACAGGCTTTAATTTATCTGATTATAAAGATGGGGTGTGACAAATACAGTAACTGACAGGTACTGTGCAGGCACAGAATGATGGAGCAGAATGATGCTGAGGGATGCTGACATGGCCAGACACATGAAAACCAGAGACCTCTGATTTAAATGCCCCAAGCTGGGCTTGCAAATAACATCTATATGCACTATCTGTTTCCAGATGCCCTTCACAGGAGAAAACAGCTCCTGAAGAAGATGAAAAGTACAAACACCAAATCCAATACTGAGAGAGACAGAGCAGCTCTGTTTGTCTTCTATAGCAATCCACAAGCTACTCTGTGTACAAAGGAAAACATAGTAAGTTTCCACTGCAAAGTAATTACCTGAGGTTACCAAGTCACCCTATGGCCAAGCCTGCACCACAGCAGTGCTGCTTTGCAGCTCATGTTCAACAGAAATGGAGGCAACTGAATCTGAAAACTCAGGTACTGGATCTGATTCCTGCCTGGTGTTGGCAGGAGAGATTAAGACCTTGGAGAAAAATGCAATACAGACAGCAGTCATTAGTCAGAAAGGCTTTCTGGCACAGGGAGGGGAGCACAAGTGACCCCTGGCAATCCAAGGCAGCCTGTAGCAGGCACTTCTCCCACCTCCTATTGATTTGTGGAAGAGAAAACTCACCCAGAAAAAGTGGTATAAGGCTAAAGGTTAACAGAATCATTTCTGAGCACTAGACGTGGCAACAAGAGCTCAAGAGAAGATGGTGGTGGGGACATTCAAGGTTTCCTGCACACAAAGAAATGCTTGAGGAATTCATGTTCTCACAACAGGATGTGCATCAAAATGCAATCATCATTAACAAAAATGCATTTCAATCCACCATTTCAGTCCACTCTTCAAAAAGCAAAGTAAAAAATTGTCAAGACTAAAGCACACCCACATTCTCAAAAAGTGTCATCTTCTGCAGGGTTTCCTTCAGCAGATACAAGGACAAAGCACTTGATAAAATGGCCACTGTTCTGTCCTGCCCAACACAAAGGCAGCAAATATATCCAGTCATAAGGAAGAGAGTAAAGCTTCATAATCTGGAACCTTAGAGAAGGTTTTTATTTATGTTGAAACATAGGTGAGGGATATGTATACGCCCTACTTCCCACACAAAAACTACATGAACCATGTGCTGCTGGACTCAGCACTGTGCTCAGGAAGCCCCAGGTGCCCATTCAGTCCCAGGATCTCACTACTCAACTTCATAAAACATGTCAGGACCCATCTTGTGATGTAGGAACCAGCCTGGCACACAAAACAGCTGACACCCAAAACAGGGCACTCTGATCCACTCAGTGCTGCCACTGATCCCTTCTCCATGCTAATCACCTGCCCTTTCTGAACACAATACCAGCAAAGGCCCAACATTTCACTCTGCAGCCCTGCCCAAAGCATGACTAGCTCCTGTTCTGCCATACATCAGCCTCATTTTGTGCAGAATTGTGGGGTTTTGCTTTAACCCTTCATTAACAATTTCCAGCATCCCATTTACCTTTTTGATTGCTGCTGACTGGCAGCTTGGAGAGGACCAGTCATGGCGATTCCAGGACACTCAACAGCTAGGTTCCACCATCAGGATTACTTTCCCTATTTGTGCTACTTCGCTTATATTAAAAGTGCATTTCAGTTACTACTTAAAACAACCACCAGCTTTTATTTTCAATGTCTTGAATAACTTTATCTCAGCAAGCTGTCACGCTGCTGTTCACAATGCACAGCTTGCACAGCTCTTTGGAGCTCCACAGGGAACAATTAAGAAACTGCTGACACTACTTTCCCATGCAGTAATGTCATGCTGAGCAAGCCAGAATTCCAGGATGCATAATTTATCAACTGCCCACATTTACACTGGATTGAGGGGATTTTGCCTTTGTCCAGAATACACAAGGTGGTTCCAGAGAGCAAAATGCAATCACTGTGAGCCAACCACAAATTACTGCTCTACTGACACAAACCCAACTCCTCACCTATGAGCATGCCTCCAGATCACCAAACTAGCAGAGAACTCAACTAGTTTCCTCTTTCCACCCCATCACCAGCAAGTTTTCAC